>NW_017973392.1:0-6910 GCF_001876935.1 Asparagus officinalis
GGGGGTTAATCCGTGGAACCACCGCGCGATTTCTAGATCCGTTCGAGATCTACACGAATTTGACGTGATATTTATTCACGAAGGGACGTATAATAGCCGGGGAGGATTATTCACTAAGCGAACGATAATCGCTCGCGAATCTCTAGGGATCCGAGGAAAAGACCAACCTTAGAGCCGGAGTGAAGGGGATCTCGGTGTAGATCTCACGATCTGCTTCTTCCCTCTCTTCGAACTCCTGCCTTGTTTGTGACGTGGATGCTCGCCGAGGATCAGATCTGGATGCCCAAGTCTTCAAGTCTTCAAAACTCTAAGCTCGGTCTTTAATCCGGCAGAGTTTCGGCTCTCAAAAGTCTAACCTTTTAAAATGAACAAAAGGGGGCCTATTTATAGGCTACCCTCACTGTGCCTTGGGCACAGTGCAGCCGGCCACCTTGAGGTGGCTCGGCTCTGGGCCGGCCACCTCAAGGTGGCTCGGCCTTGCCGAGCCACCCCGAGGTTGGTCGGCCACCGAGCCACCTCAGGGTGGCTCGGCTTTGGCCGAGCCACCTTGAGGTGGCTCGGTTTGGCCGAGCCCCTCTGGGTTTGCTTTTTTCCGTCGTTTTGCGCTGTATCCGTTTCTCGGTTCTGTCCGTGATTCGGTTGACTTAGATTCTGATTCGTTGATCTGATTTGGCAGTAAGTCGGATTCCTGATTTGGCAGTAAATCCACTTCTGAGTTCGAGTCCGAAACCGATCTTGATCCGAGTCCGCTCTTATTTGAATGACTCGTTGATTCCCCGAACTGTTGGCTTGATTCCCCGCTCGAATGGATGTATCCCGTTGCTTGCGTGCGGTTCGTCAACCTCGTCGCCTCGTTGGTTCGTCGGTTTGTGCCGAGCTATGCTAAGGGACCTATAAGCAATTTTATATGCCTACAGTCGTGAACTCATTGTGCTGTTTTCATTCTTTTTAGAGAGTTGGTATTAAGTGGAGTTGGTGGTTCCTAAATTATTACAAGGGAGCAAGGAAAAAAATTTGTAAATTGCTAAGGTTAAATAAAGTCTTCAAGATTTCGTTGATAATTGGAAGCTTTGTAATAATGGAATATTTTCCTTTAAGTTGACTTTTATTTCAAGTTGAGAAATATTTATTTATCTCAAGTTATTTAGATTAATATTGACTTTTGGACTATAGAGAATAACTATTGTTGGTTTTATTTCAATGATGAGATTATTTTGGTGGTCTTTATATGAATTTAGATTTTTGGAGGACTTTTCACAGGTTTAGTCCGACTCTAATATTCTTTCTAGTTTGAAAATTTGGGTCATGACAAATAGTAACAGAGCAGTTGCCAACGAAAACTACGTAGCTAAGTGCTATGCATGGCTAAGTGTTACACTGCATGAGCGCAGTGGGCGCCACCTCTAGAGCATGTAGGAACCACCTCTAGAGTCTATATCATCTGGCGATCGATACTGAGATGTGCCAATTATCATATCGTAACAAGGATATCGCCTTTAAAGTGAGGTGATTGTGATGCCCCATGTGTGAACAGTCCCACATTAGGAAATGAGCAAAAATAATTTTGTGACTTAAATTGGTAAGCATAAGACTCAAGTGTAATATCGGCCAGTCGATTTTGACAGTGGTTTGAGCCAAACAATGTGTTACACTTGGTGAGTCTCATCACTTGTACCGTGTAAAGGGGTATGCGGGTCCGATGCATGACATGCTTTGCCCAAGAGAATGCTATTTTGGGTTGGTGAATCCCAACCTTCTTCAACTCGGTTTGCTAAGCGAGAGTGTTGAGCAGTTTTTGGAGGTTCTCGAGGACCTTAATTTGTCTCCTGACTTGACTTAGGAGACCCCGATGCTTTCGATCCTAAATGACTGGAATCTTCATCTTCTTGATGCATTTGTTCTTCATCTTGGGAGAATTTGTTAATTGGTCGTTTCCACTTTGAAGAACTCGAACGAGACTAAGAGGTTGCTGTTTGGGGAGAAAATTGTTTTCTTCATTGATGTATTCATTTTAACTTCAATCATTACAATGAAAATAAAAAGATAGTCTTTTTATAAGACTCTTACATAATGAAAATAAAGAGTACAATTCTCGTCAAAACAAACACAGAGATTGTTTATCAGTCTTCTGCTTACGTAGGATCTTTGCCTGTACCGGGGATAATCCGTAGTCCATCGAATGATCAGATCAGATTCGGAGTTTTGTTGATTCATGTAGGAATCAACAAACAGAAGTAATTATCTCGGCAATAGCGAGATAATCATTCTTCTCAAGATCACCGCAACGGGGCAATCTCAAGGCAAAGAACCGAGCTGCAGATCTGACGAACTTCTCTTCTTTATGCTGAAGAATTGACTAAAGTCTCCTTCTCCTCTCTGAAATTTGTGGCTCTTCAGTCCTCAATTCATCAGGGCTTCGTCGACGCTCAAGAATTCCAGATTTGAAAAAATAAAGGCCCTGGGGCTATATTTATAGGCTTCAGGAGCTCTGTTTTCAGATAAGAATAGTTGATTCATTCTTATCCTCAGTTGTAACCACTTAACCATGTTCTTGGATAATATCTTATCAGTTGGAATAAATCTAGACGGTTAATGGTCAAAAAACGGCTCAAAACAGCCAAAAACAGATTTCGGTGATTGCGGACACCCGTGGGTGTCTCGGCCATGCTTCGGCCGAGACACCATTTGGTATCTCAACCAAGCATTGGCCGAGATACTATTTGGTGTCTCGGCCAAGTAGCATTGGCCGAGACACCACTTGGTGTCTTGGCCAAACTTTGGCCTGAACTTGGTTTACACGTTCCGTCCGTTTCCGCCGTATCTTCATCGTCCGAACTCGGAATTACTTGATTCAAGATGCGTTGGAAAGCTAATGAAGAGATCTATAAGCTTCCATAGTTGAATCACATCTGAAGTAGATGGAACATGAGGGGTTCTTCGTCTTTTGTAAGCGACGCGTAGCTCCCGATCAGTTCGTGTTTGGTTATTCTGAAGTTCCGTTGCTTCACACAATCCGTCGACTCACTTCATGTATTTGTCGACATCAAATAAGATTTTGTGACTCGTATAGCAATGTTCATTGTCTTCTCTCTATCTCGAGCCACATGCGACGACCTATAGGCAATTTTTGACATCTACAGTTGCCATGAGATGATCGAGAATCTTATCTAATCACTTATATCTCTCTTGAAGCTTTTCTTTGGGCTTTCTTTTATTGGAGAAGATCTTCTCCCTTTGTTATATCCGCAACCTATTGTTTTTCTTGACTTGAGATAGGAGTAACATTTGACGCTATGGTAGAATTAGTATCACTAGTAGTATGCCAGTCAACTTGAGGTAGAGCCTATGACACTCGTGTTTGGAGGAGGGAATAGTTCAGAGGGGATCATTACTCTCTGCCTTGATCTGGTATGGTGGTACACACCATCAGTCTCTGCTAATATGTTTTTGATGGCATGAGAGTATATTGGGTCGGAGGGGCTGTCCGTATCTTCCTCCTCATTTCTGGAGATTACACTAGTCGTATTGACCATGAATTCTTAGAGTTTAACCTTTCGGGTATGTCGTCGTCTTTTAATTCAAGCCTCTGAAGGCTCGGGATTGTGACTGAGATTGTTAAAAACCGATTTCTTTTTAGAAATAGCTTTGCACTAGCAATTTTTTTAAATCACTGTAACAACTTCTTTGAGAATTGCACAATGATGACATGCGAATGTCGCCTATGACGATGTTTGCCTGACCTTTGCCTAGTAGGGTTAGATGAATCACCAGAGGTGATGTTATTTCCTTGTGAGAATTTGGAATAAGCGCTTACCACCATTTTTCACTTCTATCCAGGAAATACAGCGAGCATCTTGAGATGCTTTGAAATGAACCCCCAATGGAGTTGTGGACTAATATCCAAAGTCAAAAGACATGTGATAATCACATTTTATTACAATTTTATATCCTCATTATCTATTCTATATGAATAAATATACCACTAATAACTGTTTTTATCTTTAATTACAGGTTAATAAAGAATAATTCTCAACTTCCCATCTCTCAACAAAAACCCATTGATTAAATGAAGAAATGATTCAAGAAGCCAAAGTGAAATTTTCGAATTTGTGAAGGCCCAAAGCAAAAAGATTACACAAGGGAAACAAGACCGGATGCAAACAAGATTGGATTTTTATGAAAAGTTAGAATGAAAGGGACTTGAATGCAAAAATGTGGATTTTAATGAATGGAGGCCAAACTTAGTTGCTGCTGAGATGTGAACTTGGCTTAGCATGGGCCGGATTTTGCAAGTGTGCAACACTTGGATTTTCACAAGGAAATTGTGCTCAAATAAATCAATGAAGTGGGCCGGATTTTATACAAGAGTTAACATGTTTGGACTTAGGCTTTGATTTTTTTTTTCCAGTGGACTTGGTTGCTATGGACTTGATTGGATTTTGATTTTCTTTTTTAAAATCAATTAAATCAATTGGGCCTCTTATGGTTGGGCTAGAACAAAAAGCAAATTCAAAGGTGGAGATTGTTGCTTGGAGCTCAAGACAAATCCAAGGGCTCATATTCATTGAAGATTACTATAAATAGGGGTAGAGAGTGAGAGGTTAAGGGTGTGAAAATTTTGTAAACTCCTTTTGGAGAGGAGGGCTACTCTTAATTGAGAAGGCCTTCCAAAAATTGTAACTTTAGTTGCAATTAATAAAAATAATTTTTTCCTCTTTAAATTTGTTCTTTCTCCTCTTGTTGAATGATGAGGATGGAGATGAAGAGCAATTTGAAGGTTTGCATTTCTTTTCTCTTTTATTTCTTTTTAGTAATTTCTTTATTATTGCTTATTAGTTAGATTTAAATTCATGCTTGTAGTGTAGATTTATTTTCTTATCTTTTTATTTCTTTTTGCACTTTAATTTGTAGAGTAGATTTATTTTCTTGCATTTAATAGTTTAGATTTTTCTTTTCTTTTTATTTTTGTAATTAGTTCCTTTTCTTCTTGCTTTTATTTCTTAAGATGTGAATTTAATTCTTGTAGGAATCTTAGAATTGTATGAAACTAGTCTAATTTCTTTTATATTGTATGAATTATTCTCTTGTACTTAAAATGTTCATGTTTAGGATAATCAACTAGAGAACTAATCGGTAGAAGAAGAATTTGATAATCTATGCTTATCTTAAATGGTTTGATAGGTTATGCTTATGAATTCTAGGATTATTATCATGTTGTTGTTCTTATCATGAATAGTAATTTTAACTTAGATGATAATTTGATAGGTTACACTTTCCTTAAATGGTTTGATAATCTATGCTTAATAAATCTAAGTTGAAATATGATAAAAAGAGAATAGTTTATATTTTGTAATTGAAATTGGTTAGTGGATTATATTCTAGATTTCTTACCTCTTTTGAATCCTTCATCTTAACTTTCTTAAATTTTCTTTTCATTTTTGGTTTTATTTCTTGATTTTATTAATTCATATTTCTTGCCTTATGATTTCATTTATTCTTTAATTCTTCCTTCTCTCCTCTAAAATTCAATTTATTATCTTTTGCATATATTCATAACAATCACTCAACAAAATCACACTTATTCTTTATTCCTAATTGTCACGCACAAAATATAAGAACCAAGTTTAATAATCTCTTAAAATCACCTTCTTCGTGGGATCGATATCTTTTTATACTATAACTTGATAAATTGTGCACTTGCAATTTTGGTACATAATTATGCCGCATCAAGTTTTTGGCGCCGTTGCCGGGGAAGGTGCTAAAATAGGATTTTATTAACTTGATTCTTTAACTTGTGTATTTTTCTTGTGAAGGAACCGCTTGGAGCTTGAAAATCTTGGATTGAAGATCAAGAATTTGGAGCATTGCTTTCGGGTAAGTCTTCTTTCTAGTTTTCAATTCCACCCTCTTTAGCTAGCTTCACAATTAGAGACAATTAGGATTTAAAAAAAAAGATTTTATTTTTGTTGACCATAATAAAATTCATCTTTCACTTGGACATTAACTAACAAGATAATAAACTCAAACAATTTTCCCCTTCTCACTTTTGATTATTGTTGACCATAATTAAAAAATATAAAGATTTTCTTTTTACCATCCTTTTTAGTCGCTTTTAATTTCTAGGGTTGCATTTCATATAGTGTAGGAATTCACCAAAGTGATTGTAGCACTTGATTTGGCACACACTTAAAACATTCTTAAGGGCAAAACCCCAATCAAGATAAGGTAAGGGATTTCATCACCCTTTCCTTAGCCCACAAATCACTAATTCCTCACTTCACAAACCCAAGCCTTCTAAAACTCATTAGACGTTGGCCCCTAAGGATTCGAGCTCAATAAGGAACAAGAAATCCTTAAGTGAACGGTTTAAGTTTTCTCAGAATAGTTGGTGTCTAAGGCAAGGTTTAGGGGTTGCGTAAAGCGCTCCGCAAGGAAAGAGGTACTTAATTGATCTTTGATCACCCTCTAGTACTATCCTTACCTGGCTAACTACCTGGGTAAAACTTTGATCTTTTCACTGTAGGAATTTTTGGTTAGGAGCTGGTCTAGTGGAGTTAGGCTAAACCCTAGAGTTAGAGTTGATTGAAAAGTGATTGCCTTGATTTGTTTTAGTTAGGATTTTTCTTTTTCTTTATCTTCTCATATTAAAAAAAAACTAATTTTCTTTCTTCTTTCCTTTATAAAAAAAAAACTAAATTTCTTTCTTTCCTTAAAAAAAAAACTAATTTTCCTTAAAAAAAAACTAATTTTCTTTCTTTCCTTTAAAAAAAAAAAAACTAATTTTCTTTCTTTCCTTAAAAGAAAAAAAAACTAATTTTCTTTCTTTCCTTAAAAGAAAAAAAAACTATCTTTCTTTATTTTCTTAAAAAAAGAAAAAACTAATTTTCTTTCTTTCCTTAAAAAAAAAATA
>NW_017973392.1:18854-20153 GCF_001876935.1 Asparagus officinalis
AGACTTTAATGCTAGGCGTTTAGGACCTAGCACGTTAAGTCTGAGAAATGCCAACGACGGGCAAATGGAAACGTTGGTGGATCCACTGTTGTTTAATTTGATCAGCGGATGGTTTGATGAGGAATGATTTAACCTATCAGGGGATTGGGTCTCATCTCACAAAAATAACTCATAAGAGTTAGAGAATAAGAAGAGACATTCTGACCTTCAGGGTTCGAACGTGAATTTCTTATTCACCAATTCCACAATGATTGGGTTATCCCTAAGAATACCCATGTGGTATTCTTCCGGGAACTTCCCGATATATTGGATTATCCACCCCCAGTTTCTCTCTTAGAACTGGGTTTGACTTTGTTATCCGACCGGGTTATCCTTAAGAGTATTAGCGTAATATCCTCCAGGAACTTCCCGTCACATAATTCGTTCACCCCCAGTTTCCTCTGCGGAACTGGTTCGGATATTATTCTTAGTTACTTGACCGGGTTATCCTTAAGAATATTAGCGTAATATTCTCCAGGAACTTCCCGTCAAAAGTGGGAAACAGTTTAGACTCATATACCTATTGGAGTATGTAGATTAGACTCGTATACCTATTGGAGTATGTAGAGAGCAGTTTAACCTCATGCACCTGTTGGAGGATTGAGAAACAGTTTATACTCATGTATTCTTTGGAGTGTAAGAAGCAGTTTATACTCTTATACTTATCGGAGTATTAAGGAGCAGTTTATACTCTTATACTTGTCGGAGTGTTAAGAAGTAGTTTATACTCTTATACTTGTCGGAGTGTTGAGAAACAGTTTATACTCATGTATTCTTTGGAGTATTGCCGTTTTTAATTAGCTTACCCTAGCGTTATAACGCCGGCTTCGACCAAGGTCTGAATGCTATTCTTGAGAGCAAAGCAGTCCTTGGTGGGATGAACGACCCTCCTGTGGTATGCACAGTATTTTGGGTCTGCAGAATTGTCAGCTTCCTCCTGATTCGTGATGGGCGGCAGCTTGATCTTGTTGTTTTCAAGAAGGGTCTCGAAGATGGGAGGAACGTCTTCGTCTTTGAACGAGTACTCTTCCTGGGCCTCTTGATCTGAAGTATTCTGTTGTCCTCGGAACTGCTGTTGTGACGTTTGATCATCGTCAATAACTGTTGCAGGTGCGTACCCTTCATCATGAGGTACGAGATCCGAATCCAGAGGGTTGACCATCAGTTGGCTCCTCTCGGCTTTCTTCCTTTTGAGGAATCGTTCGGCCTGTTCTCCGCGTACCTTCAACTCTTTCCAGGTATTGAGCGGCTCTGTTCCCA
>NW_017973392.1:20468-21697 GCF_001876935.1 Asparagus officinalis
GAGATCACTCCCAAGTGGGACTTGAAGTAGATCAGATGTTGAGTGGGCGAGCCCTTTCCGTTGAACGGCGTGAAGTTGATCAGGTTGAACTTCGCCGGATACGGGATCGAATCCCACTCTTTCGGGTAAGGACACGGAATGCCGGTCTTCTTCACCTCTCGGGCAGACATCAGGGTATCGATTTTTCTTTCGAGATCCTTCATCTTTTCGGCCTGATCTATATCCTGTTTTGGATCATTTTCGAGAGGAATAATACGGCCACTCCCAGTGTTATCATCACTGGTGGGTCCACCCCCAGCGTTGTTATTTTTAGTGGGGCCACTCCCAGTATTCTTGGGCGGTGCGTCGGCCATGACGATTTCGACCACCTCCGGATTGCTGCCAACTGCGGCGTTCTGGGTGCGACGGCTGGATTCCACTAGCTGATTTGACAAAGCTCGGATTTGTTGGTCGTGCATTTGTCTTATCTCTTGCATAGCCATTTCCATTTCGAATTTGAAGATTTCCTTCTGCTTAGCTAGGGCCTCTTCAATGATTTTGGCTATCTGTTCGGTGTTGGCCATGCACACCTCTCGAGCTTGCCCTATGCTAGATGTTGTGTCGTCGGAGGCGAGCGCGGAATGAGAATCTGAGAACTCATCATCGGAATGGACTCCTTCATGGACCCCATGGTCATTGTTATATCCGACGGCTTCTGGCCGAAGCTGAGCTATTCCCGAATCGACCCTGCTTCCCAAAGAGAAATTAGGGTTGGAATCACCTGAAATGATTGGGGATTTTCCCTTGTTGACCATGTTGATAGTCACTTCTAGGGGTTCATTATCTCGAGCAATCGATCGTCTTTGGTGGGAACGCCTTGATTTGGGCTTTGTCGTTCCATCGGAGATTCCCTCGGATATCGAGACCCTCTGTGGAGCGGTCTTGGGGCAGCTACAGGTTGATAATACTGCCCTGATAAATTTGGTACACGGACAGTGAGAATCCGCTTCCCGGGTGTTGCTCTTTCGAGACTCATTCGCACCCCCAGCCTGATAGTACAACTCATCGACGTTGCGGTCGGAGTAACCTATCGGCTGCTCACATGGGTTCTCAGGTATAACGCATTTGTCTGTCCGACGCGTTTTCTTCTGAGTAAACATTGCCTTGTTGGCTTTTACAGTAGTCACACGTTTGGAATCACACCTTTGTGAGGGTGAAACCTTAACGGGCTCCTGATTTTCTGCACGCAT
>NW_017973393.1:0-4949 GCF_001876935.1 Asparagus officinalis
ATAACAACTTTTTGTGGTTACAAAAGATCCGGTCTTTTTTAGATCCGGTTATAACGAAATCAAAGAAAAAAAATAAAAATTACAACTTTCTCTTTGTGAACAAATCGCGAGCTCCTGTTTTGCGGTCGCTCGCTTTTGTTGGTTCTTTGCCAACGCCGGGGTTAATTCGTGGACCACCGCGCAATCTAGATCCGGTCGGATCTACACGATTTGATGGGTATTATTCCACGAAGGGAATAATAGCCGGGAGGGATTAGTTCACTAAGGAAATAATCGCTCGGATCTCGGGATCTAAGACCAAGCTTAGATCCGGAGTGTGATCTCGTGTAGATCTCAGATCTGTTCTTCCCCTCTCTCGAACTCCTACCTTTTGTGACGTGGATGCTCGCCGAGGATCAGATCTGGATGTCCAAGTCTTCAAGTCTTCAAAACTCTAAGCTCGATCTTCAATCCGGCAGAGTTTCGGCTATCAAAAGTCCAACCTCTTAAAATGAACAAAAGGGGGCCTATTTATAGGCTACCCTCACTGTGCCTTGGGCACAGTGCAGCCGGCCACCTTGAGGTGGCTCGGCTCTGGGCCGGCCACCTAGAGGTGGCTCGGCCTTGGCCGAGGCCCCGAGCCACCTTGAGGCGGCTCGGTTTTGGCCGAGCCCCTCTGGGTTTGCTGTTTTCTGTAGTTTTGCGCTTTATCCATTTCTCGGTTCTGTCCGTGATTCGGTTGACTTAGATTCTGATTTGGTTGATCTGATTTGGCAGTAAATCCGCTTCTGATTTGGTAGTAAATCTGCTTCTGAGTTCAAGTCCGAAACTGATCTTGATTCGATCGTGATTCGTCCGAGTTTGTCTTTGGTTGGATCACTTGTTGACTCTTCAACACTTGGCTTGATTCTGAACGCGAATGGATTTATTCCGTTGCTTGCTGTATTAAGGGACCTATAAGCAATTTTATATGCCTACAGATACCCCCTCCAAAGTATTTCAGTCTCGTTCTTTTATATAAGAGTCTGGAATACTTTGGATATGATTGTCCCAACCTTCAGTCGGCGTAATGGGACTTTGGAATGACTTCCGTTCTTGATTCCTTCAATCTTCCAGGCTATTCGGTGCTTTGTCGAATGTCTGTAAGAGTTCCGGTGCTGCATTTATTGTCTGACCGTTGTCGGAATTTTAAACTTGAAGTCGATTCCTGACTTTCTAATCTTTAGCTGACCTTTGTTGGTTCAACATAGAACTGACCATCGATTGTGGCGTTGAGTTCTTATTTGCGACGCGTTGTCCAACGTAGTGTTGTTGAGTTATCCTTAAGAATATTTAGAAAAAATATTCTCCAGGAACTTCTCAACCAAAAATAGGGAATAGTTTATACTCATATACCTTATTGGAGTACTTTCTGTGCCCAAATGAACTGAACCGGTCTGATAATGACCCAAAAAAGGCAGTAATTAGGCTCAAAAAATCCTCCAACTCTTCCGAACGTATGTGAGAGGAGTGAATGAATGATGGACTGAATCGTCGATCGATTTGAAGTCGTTTCGACGCTCGGTTCAGCTTCAATTTAGATTCCGGTTCAAACCCGGTCCGGTCCGGTTCGGTTCGGTTCAGAACCGGTTCACCCTATAAAAGGGGTTCTCTTTTTTTTTTTATTCTTTTCCTTCGTCCGGTTCAAGGCCGGTTTGGTTCAAGGCCGGTTCACCCTACAAAAGGGGTCTTTTTTCTTTTCTTTTCCCTCACCTAGGGCCGGCCACCTCTCTCTCCTCTTTTTTGAATTTCTCTTCCCTCGAGCATCCGTTCTCCCTCAAAACTTGATATCCGTCTTAGATCTAGCATTCCTTTGGATCTTTGACTGAGAAATCCCTCGAAACTTCCATTTTTAGAATTTCTCTCAGGCCCCTCGAGCTCGTGGTTCGAGCACTTTTCAAGATCTAATTTTTATTGGATCTTCGAGCTTTCCCTCAGGTATATCTTCCATAATTTTAGCATTTTTTATGCTTAATTTAATTTATGAACTTGTGGGATTGCATGCGAGGGTTAGGATTATGATTTGGCGCCTCGAGCTTATCTTTCAGGGGGTAGAATTGCAATAAAAAGAGGATTTTTTCTAGATCTGACCTCTTGATTTATTTTGTAGGTCATTATGTCGCGAGTCTCGAGAGGTCGTTCCCCTGCTGCATCGGCTGACGGCGTGCTTCCTTCATATGCTGGTGAGCTATTTTTTGCATATTCAAAATTTTACTAATTAGCCCTCTTTTTTCTGAAAATTTGCAAATTGGTCCTTTTACCCCACGTTGTTCTCCTTGGTGAGGTAATCGGGAAGAGCATTGATTCTCCTTGGTGAGGATCGACGCTTTAAAGATAGAAATTTTACAAATTAAACCATATCTCAAAATAAAGGGGGCGTTTTGACGCTGCATTGTGTTTTATAAGGCAGGGATATATTGTCGATATGCCCTATCTTATAAATGCACAATGTGGCCAAACCGTCTCACCCTTTATAAGGTAATGACTCTATCTTACCGATTTGTAAGATGAGTTCAATTTCCTTTTATACCTGAAATTAACAAACACTTAATTGCTTGTTTTCAGTGGAGTATCCTTCCGGAGCCTTTTCATCGCATGCGGTGAATGGACGTCGTGACGAATATTATTCGACGTCTGATGATTTTTCGCCGATTCCACCTGCTTCCCAGTTTGTTCCGGGCACGTCGACAGAGGTTGCCCAAGTGGTGAAGGAAGGTGGACATCAAGCCCTTCGTCAGCTGATTACAGATGCGCCCCTCGTGAAGGATGCTAGTTCCGTTCAGTCTCTCAGGAAGACTGATTTCTTGTTTGGCGATTCTGTCAGAGATCCCGATGCAGCATTTATTGACGCCGAGCAGTGGCTTCATAAGACTGGCAATGGCTTCTTCTATTTACCGAAGATTCCTCGGCACCGTTCCTTGACTGAACTCAGGCGTCAGGCTGTGAAACGGGAGATGTCGTGGCACTTGACAGAGGAGCATGAGAGCGTTCACTGTGGCTACATTACTCATCAGGCAGTTCCTGGTTCGAGCAGGAATCACATCATCGGATTGCGTCCTGGAGTACTGGGACTAGATGCACCGCCCCGTAACGAATTCCTTGCCTCTGCTTCTACTTTGAGGAATCGCCTCGCTAATTTAGGACGGGAGATGCCTGCACCGCGCCACAGATTCTATGGTTGGGTCCATTCTTTGGACAGGTTTTGGTGGGCTCGTATGACGAAGTACGTCTTGAGTCGATGGAGCGAGGAGTTGCATGCTTGCGGTCTTTATGCAGCCATTCGTGCCACCATGCATGGTTTACCCGTTAGTGCGAAGCATTTCTTTGCCTTATGCGAGCTTTATAATCCAGATTCGAACACCTTTCTGACTAGGCACGGAGAGTTGGGTTTGGCTCTTCATGAGATGCATAAGATTTCTGGTTTGCCCATGGGTCAGATGTTATACCAGGAGTATTTTCCTTCCAACCATGAACTGAATCAGCTGAAGGATCGCATGCCCGACCGCTACGAGACCTTATGGGACCTCACTTGTCACTATCACATTGCTTTGGCGCAGTCTAAGCCCCTAGCGAAGAGGACCAAATCAAATGTGAGCCTGAAGCAATTCGCATCATATTTGTTCAGGAATCTAGATAGCCATTCTGGCAAAGCTATTTGTGAACTGGCACCGCTGACTCCTTCAGAGGTTAATGAGCTGCTGAAGAAGACTGACGCCCACTCCTATACCATTAGCAGTCCTGAGAGTGGCTTTCCTGCAGGGACTAAATTCAAATCATTCTTATGCCATGCGACCGCACCGATTCGTCCGATGACTCTTCTTGCCGGCTACCTCGCCATCTGGTTAAAGAAATGCGTGGTCCCGTATCAGTCTGGTGACGCTCTGCCACTGGAAGTGCTCTACCCTGCGGTTCAACTTGCCTACAGAAAGGAACTCTCACTTCTTCCGGTGATGGTGGCTAGCATTCATCGAGGGCTTCGACAGATTTCTGGCGCTTTTACACGGGAGGAGAAGGAATCGCCGACTCAGATTCCTACCACTAAGGTGGAGCTTCCGTATGTTTATTTGATGGCTTGGTTCGTCCTTCATCGTTCTGACATGATGTCGGTACCGCATGCCATGGACCACTCTGTTCCCTTACTACAGCTGCTTGAGAATGGCGAGTGGGAAGGCCGAGGATTCTCTGATATCAGGAGGCAGCTACAGGTCCACAAGTGCTGGGCGTTCTCTACTTGTTTTCCGCAGTTCTCCAGCCGGTATGGCGAATGTTTGATTGATGAGGAGAAGCCGAGGGAGTATCGCACTTATTTAGATATCGGCTGCTTTAATTGGCTAGTGAACATCAGGCCGGGCTACTTGACTTTCCGGGTGGGGAATCAGTGTTTTATAGAGCCGTATCTACCTTGCCGATTCGCTCGCCAGTTTGGTTATGACCAGCTTTATGTCGGGAACCCGCGCCAGCAGCTTCGGGCTCATGGAGGTTTGGTGGACGGTCTTCGTGCATGGTTGTGGACTGTGACAGGCTGCACTGGTGCTAGGTTCAGTCTCCCGGGTGCTGAGCGACAGTTGAACCTCACTTTCTTGAGCTGCAGGTGGTTGTTAGCAGCTAATAAGACTGTCCCTGTGAAGCCTATTGAAGAGTTGGTGGCCGAAGAAGCCTCTCAGATTGATTCTCATGTGATCCGAGACGGTGCTCGGTCACAGAGGGCGCGGGGCAAGACCCGCCGACTTGATGCAGAAGGTCACAGGGCCTTTAGTTCTGCTGGAGAAGTTTCAGGCGGAGATCCCGAAAATTACGAGGCAGATTTGGAGCAAGGTTAGTCACCTATCTTTCTTTTTCTCTGCATTTCCAAATTGCTATTTCTGACCACTATTCGATGTTTCAGGGACAGCGATCAACAGTGACGACGAATTCCGTCCTTTTACCCGGGC
>NW_017973393.1:18219-20828 GCF_001876935.1 Asparagus officinalis
ATATATCTCTTTTCGTAAATTGTTTGTCATCATCAAAAAGGGGGAGATTGTTGGCCTTCTTGTTTTGATAATGTTTAACAAATAATTTACCACTAATGTTGTTTGTATAGTATTTGTGTTTTCTTATTTATTATAGACAACCAACGTAGTTGGAGGATGGATGGAATAGAGCTTCAACGATCATATCCAAAGGAGGTTGGTGGAATGTCGGTGAAGCCTTGCAATTATAGTTAAAGCTCAAGTTCAAGCTTCATCCGCATGTGTACCAAGTTGAGCTACAATGAAGATCAAAATCAAGCTTGGGTAATCTAATTTAGATTTTATATTATGTGTGTTAAGTACCTTAAGCTCAATATCATATACACACACGTATTTGGTTTCTATGTATATATATAGTTATATATATACATGCATGGTTTTGAGTTTTCATGCTTTGGACACACTTGCGAAATACATGAGTTTTCACAAATAGAAATTCAATTTGAGAAATTCGTAACATGTTCAAAATATCATTTGCAAACATTTCTCAAAGTTTCATCAAGTTTGGAATTGATTTGTTATGTTTAAAGGAATTTACAAATTCACGTTTTCGTTCGTGCACATGTTCGTGCATGTTTTACAAAACTGATGAGTTTTCACAAATGGGAAGTGATATTTGAAAAATTCTTTCTCTGACATATTTATATACATGTTTAGAAACTTTCCTAAAGTTTTTACTATTTTTGGAGTTGATTTACTGTGCCAATTGATTTTACAAAATCGTATATGTTAACAGTTTTTCAGAAACTGTAAATTTGTGTTCAAATATTTATTTCTCTGAACTGGGAACATATTTTTCAGAAATTCTTTCTCTGACATGTTAATCTACATGTCTAGAACATTTCCACAAAATTTCATAATTTTTGGAGTTCATTTACTATTTTAAATTGATTTTACAATATTGCTGTGCATTGCTACAGTAATCCGGTCGACCGAAATTTTGGTCGGTCGACCGAAATTTTGGTCGGTCGACCGAAATTTTGGTCGGTCGACCGAAATTTTGGTCGGTCGACCGAAATTTTGGTCGGTCGACCGAAATTTTGGTCGGTCGACCGAAATTTCCTCCGGTCGACCGGTACGGTCGACCGACGCTGTTTCTGCTCGATTCCCAGGTTGGGATCTTCATCGCGGTCGACCGACGATATTTCCGGTCGACCGACTATGTGACCGTTGCTTTCTAACGGCTCTTTTCTGAGCCGATTTTCTCTGGGTCTTTTTGTCCTTTTCTTGGGTAGTTTTTGGCTGAGTTGTGAGAGGGTATAAATACCCCATTGCCTTCAACTTTCAAGCTAACTAAGAGAGTTTTAAAACAAGTTTAAGAAAGTTTTAATCAAGGGTTTAAGTTTGTTTAAAGTGTGTTTATAAGCTTTTAAGCATTTGAGTGTTTCGATTTTGTGAATCAAATTCCACAAGAGCTTGAGGAGATTATCTATTGAAGTTTGAGCTTCCAACTATCATCCCTCCATCTCTTGTTATCAAATTGAGAAGTTTTCTAAACTCAAACTCTAGCTTTACATTTATATACTTGTTTGATTATCATTGTTCTTAAGCTAGATTTTATATTTGAGTTTAGTTTGATTTTGATTTATATCTCTTTGTTCACACACAACCTATTGAGCTTATTGTATTTACATTCATAGTATAATTTAGGGTTGTGGGTTTGTGACATTGAGAGTGAGCTTAATTGAGTTCTCATCTTGTTAGAGAGAACAATCATTTGTTATATTGTGCTTATTGTGAGAATCACTTTGTAATACACTTGTACACCGAGTGAGGAGTGTGTGGTGAGAGTCGGGGATCGTCCCAAGAGGAGTGGCGTCGGTTGACGTGCCTAGGGAGAGGTTGTAACCGAGCACTTGAGGGAGACACGGCTAGGTCCAACACTTAGTGGGTGTAGAGTGTGATTACAAGAGTGTGAGTTGTAGAGTTTTCGGTTAGCTAGAAAACCGAGTGTGTAGAAGAAGTTCCGGCTTCCAAACCGGATTGTGTTAGTGGATTTCTCCCCGGGAGTGGGGAGCGGGGACGTAGGGCGTTGAAAACCGATACTGTGAGGTGTAGACGTTGTTCGGGTGAACTTAGAAAACCCGGTTGTGATAGTGGAATTCTCCCTGGGAGTGGGGAGCGGAGACGTAGGACGGAAGGTCCGAACTCCGTGATCATATAGTGTGTTTGAGTGTGCTTTGGCGTTCATTTATATTCATGCTCATATCTTATATCGCCATTGTCATTTACTCTTAGTTCATATTATCCACTATCTTGTTTATCTTATTTATGTTTATATCACCCTTAGTTTCATATCCTTGCATATAACTCATAGTATATCTCATTGCTAGGATATATCCCTTGTTCATATTGTTTATCCTAGCTCACATATCTTGTTGTATTTTATACTTGCTAGGATAACTTGTTAATTTATTTTAATTGGCATTTAATCGGATTAGATTAGCATAAGACCCTAATCACCCCCCCTCTAGGGTCCAACATCTCCAAGGTAGATTTGGGCCTTTAAGTGTTTTTAACCGCTCCGTTATCCCCTCAAGCCTATAAATACAAGCCTTAGGCCTCATTTT
>NW_017973393.1:21195-21446 GCF_001876935.1 Asparagus officinalis
GTCGAACGGTTCCGTTTGACGCGGACCCATTCATTCTTTGGCGGCTTGGAGGAGTCGCCGTTCATTGGTGGTTGAGGCTGTTTGCCTCTTCTGTTCTTCAGATCCGCGTTGTAGCGGAATCCGTCTGTAGACTCCATCACCTTGGCGAGTTGCTGCGCAAGACGTTGACGACGCCTCTGGCTGGCTCTCTTTGAGAGAGTCACAACGCCTTCAACAGTGGAGGCGTTGGCGGGAGTTGGGTTGACCTGGTT
>NW_017973394.1:0-21445 GCF_001876935.1 Asparagus officinalis
CCGCCTCCGCTCTGGAACTCTCGGCCACCGCCTCCCGCTGACGCTTCGAGAGAAGCGAGCTACTCGGGGGTAGCAAAGGTGCCCCCATTTGTCCGATTGTCGGACTCTGAACCGGAGCTTGAACATCGGGAACAGATAATCAGCCCAATTCTTGTGGCTAATCCCTGGGGTCTTCTTCCTCTTCCCCTTATGATCCGAGGCCCCTAAGGTACTGAGGCATATGTGGAAGTGACAGAGTAACTCCCACAGAGTTTTAACCGCCAGAGGGGAATTGTCTGACAGCTGATCGAATCGCGTTCCGCCAGACATGAGCTTTGGAACCAGAAGTTGGCAGGGTCAGCACTAGCACCCCGATACCACCGACAGTACAAGAGCGTGTGGTGTAAATCGCGGTCCTTCGCAGGCAACTCAAAACGAGCTTGAGTACCTCCAGCATGGGTCCAGAACCACCCCCGAGCGCCGTCAACCAGTCCTCCTTCGAAGTGTAGGCGAGGGTTGGCGTTGCCCACATACAATTGATCATACCCAAACTGGCGGGCAAACCTGCAAGGGATGTATGGCTCGAGATAGCATGTGGAGCCTGTTCTCAGAACGTGATACCCTGGTCGAATGTCCACCAACCAGCGAAAGGCACCACGGGAAAGGATTGTGTGGTGATCCGCCGTCGGCGCATCCCTGAGAGATTCTCCATATCCACCCCCGCTAAAGTAAGGAAAAGATCGACGAAAATTATAGTGCCCGAAGTGGGAGAGCGTCTTCCTCGTATCGGGGATGTCCTTGCACTTCCAGGAGCACCTCTCCAAACGCTGGACAAAGGGGACAAACCTGTCTCCCTGAAGCGCTGCCGGGGCACTCATCAAGCATTCGCAGTGATAGACGAACCATGCCACCAAGTAGGTATACGGTAGCCCCACCCTAGGATTGGGGGTTCTGATAACTTCTCCTTCCCCCTCGTCGAGGACCGACACACGGCAGAATTGGCTCGTCAGAGTACGGAGCCCCCGATGGATGCACGCTATCGTCGCCGATACCAGGGAATAAGACTTCCCGTGAGCCAGGCAAACCGCCGGATACACGACCTCTATAGGAAGAGCCTCGAAGGAGTGAGTGGGGATTACGCACCTCTTCAGCCATAACATGAGGTACCCCGCGAGCAGCGCTTTCCCCGAAATGAGAAATTTCGCCTGATGATGGAATGAGTGAAGGACCGTACCAGCCTTAAACCCGCCCTCGTCGTGGTCAAGAGTGAGGGTGCTTCCTTCTCTAGCTGTCCTCGCCTCCACTTCGGGCTGGTCGCACGCGCCTAACGGGAGAGCGGGCTTCCCCTTGACATCGTTCCCAGGGAACAGATAATCAGCCCAATTCTTGTGGCTAATCCCTGGGGTCTTCTTCCTCTTCCCCTTATGATCCGAGGCCCCTAAGGTACTGAGGCATATGTGGAAGTGACAGAGTAACTCCCACAGAGTTTCAACCGCCAGAGGGGAATTGTCTGACAGCTGATCGATCTCAGCTTGATCAGGGACGTATTCCTCATAAGGGAAGTCTCCCAGAGGTAGCCCTGACACGTCGTGCATCTCGAAGGGGGTGATACCAAGTTCACCGTTGGGGGTGAAAAATGTGCCGCTTTCCGCACAATACAATTCCAGAATGCTATGGAATTGAGAAGCGTTGATCCGCAGGCCATGTCGAGTGGCTTCGAGGGCCACATACAGCTCTGTGCCTTTGAGGTCAGCATTCTCGGCCAAAACATAGTCGGTGATCTTGGACCACCACGTGTCACTGCCAGGTGCAGAGTAAACCCACCCCGGGGCTCTAAAGTCCTTCGGGGGAAAGCTTCCACCGACTCGGAAGAAGCGGTGACGGAAAGTCTCCGCCACCGCTGTCGATTCCCCCACGGGCGGTTCAGCAGACACTAAGCCAGGGCGCAGACCCGTCACGCGCTTACATGAGCTCTCCACTCCATCCCCAGCCGTAGAACCCGTAAAGACGCCACAAGTGACCCCGTCCTGAGTGGGGGTCAAATCCCAGTTCATCGTCCGAGGAATCGCGAGGGACCGCAGCTCAACAATCGAAAACCCTCTCGGCATGCTGGGGAGGTAATAATGGGTCCCCTCTACCGTGCGGAACCACCGGCTCTCTTTGAGCAACAGGGCAGAAGGGTCGGTCATGGAGTCGCCGAACAGAAATTGAGGTTTCGGCAGCTCTGCCCTGGCCTCATCTGTCAGCGCCGCATTGGTCGTCAGCTCGCGCAGGGTCAAGTGATGACCATCCGTGACCCTCTGTACCAGACCATGCAGCTTATCAGCAGTGAACAAGGGTACTGGAGCCAACGAGGGAAAACGAGAAGGGGCCGTGTAGCTCTTAGCCCCGACGTGGCCAACGGCCACACCCTCCGGGAAAGCCTCATCAGGGAAGGTCGCTGCAACAAGAAATAGAAAGTCAATTGAGACAAAATCCGCTGTAGAGGTGAAATCGCCCATCGAACATAGGAAGGCGAAATCGCCTATCGAAAGGGGGAACCCACTTCGAACGAGGTCTGTCCCTACGGACTACACTCCCCTCTAATGGAAAGGGCCGAACTCGCCTTACGAAAAGGGGGTTCGTCTCCTCCCCACTGGAGAATTCGCCCGCGGGGACAGTACTCATCCTCTAAAGGCAAAATAGGGCAAACTTTGCCCCAAATCGGGGAAATAAGCAACACTCATCTCCCTAAATCCGACGCCTAAGGCCTGCAAGGGATCGCCCAACGAATCCATCAACGTACCTGGGCACGACTCCAGAGCACCAGCAGGCATGCCGGCAGAGAGACGGTCGGAGTAACGTCCGGGACCTGCACCCCTCACTTTGCACCTCTTAGATTTCGGAGCCATTGTAAGAGGAAGCGGGAATTCTTTCCTTGGATGTTCCCTTTCGAGATTTGAAAGCACGGTAAATCCCAATGGAGGAAAACGGCTGATTTAGAAGGGCGGAGTTGCCCACGTGACCACGACTGCCCTCGAAAGGCGAAAACCCTAACGAACAAGAAACGTGGCCACGATTAAATTCGACGGTCCAGATCACCCTCAGTACATCGAAGGAACCAAGACTGGCGGTTGAATCCAACGGTTGAGTCCGAGAACCACGGCCACGATACGTCGCAGGGCGAAACGCACGAGGATCGTGCTGTCAAGTCACGATCGCCACGATCCAATGTCTTAGCTGGGAAGCACGAGGCTCTGTCAGCAGACGCGTGGCTCATCTCTCGTCAGATCCGGTTCCGCCTACAAAAGGAAGGGTTTCGCCTGCAAATACTGGGCATAACCCCACGAGTCGCGCGAGAATTGGCTCTCAAAAATTAATTTCGCCTTGACGATGCATTCGCCCTCAAAGGTAAAATTACGAACAAAGCCAAAAGAATGACCTTGCTTAAACGGTTGAAACCCACGCCCCAGATGGCTAAGGGTTAGAGCAGAAATCTTAGCATTAAGCCTAAGAGAAACTGTTCGACAACTCATCATACTGAGGAGAATAGTATGGCTAGCCCGATTCAAACGGTAATCGGTAAAGGCACATCAAACCCGTTGATAGCTGAGGGTTTGCTAAAAATCCTAAGAGAAATCGAAGGCACTTGCTTCGCCAACAGTTTCTTCATTCAAAGTGTTCCAGACCACACGCAAGCCAGTTTAGGTCCGAAAACTTTGAAGGGGGTCTTGTAGACGGTAAAAAATACCTCTATGGGTCTACAGGGAATTTGTCTACGAGAAGAGTTCGCACGCCCAGTTCTCTGACACGGACCTAAACCGCGTAGACGTCGACTGTGCTCAAATCCAGGTTCGCCTAACGGTCGACTCGCCAGCATGAGTCAGGAGCGATCAGGATGGCGGAAATTTGCTCTTCGCTCAACTCGCCTGCCCGAGTTCGGAGTCGAATCCGCCAGCAAGCCCCAAAACCGTCAGTACAGCTGGGTATCCACTACCCCACGTGCTGAGGTGGGCCTTCCCACCTCTCTCGACCCAAAGGGAGAGAGAGCACAGTACCCCAGGGCCGTCAAAACGGCCGCCCACAGTGCGCACAGCGCGAAGGAGCTGGACAGGTGTCGAGTCAACCTGAGCATTCATAAATGCGACTCACCTCGGCTGTCTGAGTCTGGAGCTGGGTCCGCCGGCACTCGGCAAGCTGGCTAGACTCACTCGAGTACTGTACACCTACTTCACCGCCTCTCCTGACCGGAAAGGAGAAAGCGTCGTGCTCAAAGCACGCCGGGCGGTCACGCACAGTACTGGTGATCGGACAGACGCCTCATCGATCTGCGGACTCATAAATGCGGTTCATTAATGCTGGTCAAATCCACTCGGATAGCAGTCGTTTGTTGCCTCACATACAAGAATGGGCCTTCCCATCGTAGGTGACAGGACATAAAGCACAATCCCTGGAATGACCGTTCATGGTTTCGAGGAACAGCTAGACGTCTCTGAAGAAGATGTGGTCACATCCCACAATTCAAGGAGGAGTCAAGTTGTCCTTCTCCCATTTAAAAGCCCCTTCCGGCACACTGGAGGAGAGGTCGCAAAACTTAGAGAAAAGAGTTGAGACCAAGCTCTCTGCATAACCTTTTTGCATTGCAGCACCACTGCTTAGTTCCGAGCTCCGATCGCCGGCGAACTAAACAGACCCGAACTCTCTCAAGTTGAGCTTCTACTGCGAACTGAAGCTCTCCAGCAACCTCATTCGAACGGTCCAAGGGAAGCAGACTCGACACGAGCATCGAGCGAAGCATC
This sequence comes from Asparagus officinalis, assembly GCF_001876935.1. Lineage (NCBI taxonomy): Eukaryota > Viridiplantae > Streptophyta > Magnoliopsida > Asparagales > Asparagaceae > Asparagus > Asparagus officinalis. The sequence continues at coordinate 4,758 of NW_017973394.1, forward strand.
CTGTAGCCACCTAAAAGTCCCCACACAAAACAAAGAGGGCCTTCCCTCTGCTTCTGTTGTAACTATTTGATCATTAGTTTGTAATAAGCCTTCTTATAAATACAAACGAAACTCCCTCTTTCGGGAAATCAAATATTCACCCTACAGAAGATGGCGACCACAGTGGGAGAAGCTGTTTCATCGAGTGAAATGGTGGTGGCTCAGTTTGATGAGGTTGCTGTAGGGACGACAGTGGAGTCCCTAGAAATTGAGTTCGACCAGGCCAAGTACGAAGAGTACTTGTCCTCCTCCTCCTCTGGTGGCGATGCGTCCCGCAAACGTCACAGAGTCGTGCGTCGAGGCCGACCTCAGACGGTCAAAGCCTCTGCACCTACGGGTTCTACCCGAGTCTCATCGGAAGAACCCGTTCCCTCACAATCGATCAACGCCAAGCCGGGGGTCGAGCGCAAAGGGCAAGGGTCTGCCAAATGGGTCGCCAAGCGATCCCCGCAGACACCTACCCCGAAGGGAACGCCGGTTCACTCCGGCACAAACCACGCTGCCACAGCTCGCGGTGACGTTCTCCCCGTTGGGAGAACTAACCAACAGCGGCGGCAGGAACTCGTCAGACAGGAGGTCCAAACCTCCGTTCCTCATAACGGCCTGAGCCATCATACGGGCCCGAGGAACGCTAGGCGAGAAGGCAAACTGCCCGACATTGGGAGGCCCTCCAAGTCAGGAGCGCCAACTGAGGAAGGCAGAGCCGCCCGCTCGGGAAGACTTCGCTTCTCAGGTCATATCCCTGATGCGAATAACTCACTTCCAAGGAGTGAGCCTACCCGAGTAGGCGAATCCTCGAAGGCTGGCGAGCCTCGTCATAACCATTTGACGGATAAACGTAAAGGTAGAGAAGTAGGCGAGTCCTCGCGAACCCGTTCTTCCAGGCGAAGGGGTGAAACCCGCCCACGTACTGGAGCTCGCTCAAACGCGAAGACTCGCCAGTCAAGGCGAGATCGCTCGACTCCAGCACCAAAGCATTCCATCCAACGCGCACCAGAGGGCGCACCCAAAAACCTCTCGTCGACTCACCAGAGCGACTCTTCTGAGGCCGGGGGTTGTCACCAACCGCCCGTAGAAGACCTCAGAGAATATTTAACTCGCAAACGCACTATCCATGAGGCGAATCCTCAGTGCCACTGCGAGAGACTCATCCACACGGTCCTCGCCGACTGTCAATGCGTCGGAACGGCGAGACCTTCGGTGTTTGGGAGACTGTCCCAACAGTCCTCTCGACCAAGGCCCTCCCGTCAAAGGCGCCGTCACCAAAAAAGACGCGCTGCCGATGACTTGGAACTCTCATCCGCCACGGTTAACATGACGGATAAAGGGAAGGCAGTACTCTCCGACTCGCCAGACTCGGATTCCGCCCTAAGACCTAACACTCGGTCCGCTCGACGCCGGCAGGAAGGCATATTCCAGCGAACCCGTAGTCACCGGGGGGTAAGTATTGGGTTTGACTATTCCAACCTAATACCTCCCTCCTGCGGCGAAGATGAGGACCATTCGGCCGCTGCCACATCTCAGACCTCGCGCTCAAGCCAAGACGCGCAGGCGAAGGCACACATGACCAATACCAACCACGAGCAGACAATGGCTCAAAAGTTGGAGGAACAGCAGGCGACCATCGACTCTCTAAGAGAGATGATGGAACAACTGCTGAACAAGAAGAAAAAGAAGAAAAGGGCCCAACGCCCCTTACCCCGGCAAACTAGAGACAGGGAGTGGGTACCTCCCCTCCGTCCCGTGTCTGAGGCGGAGGATAATCAACATTCCGATTATTCCTCCAAGACATCAATAGGAACGTCGCACACTGCGGATAGCACCCGTGACAAGAGGTTCGATGAATTCCAAGACCAGCTGAACGCGCTGAAGCTTCAGCAAAATATGAACAAGCTGGGGGTGGTACGTCCCTACCCCACGGAATGGGACACGGTCCCATACCCAGCGAAGTTCAAACCCATCAGCTTGTTACAGTTTGATGGCAAGGGGTCACCCTCGCAGCACATCTATTATTTTATGGCGCAAACCGGATTCCTTACCGGGAATGACGCCATTCTCACTCGACTGTTCATAGGTACCCTCAAGGGGGTGGCCTTTGAATGGTTCCGCAAATTGGAGCCCGGCTCTATCAAGGCGTGGGCCGACGTTGAAAAGCTTTTCCTCGCCCGCTTCTTCGACGACGACACCGAGGTGTCAATGGCCACTCTCCTTGCTGAGAAGCAACGGAAGTCGGAATCGGTCAATGACTTCGTGAAGAGATTTCGGAACCGATCAGTCCACTGTCGGGACCAAGTTTCCGAGGCGACACTGATCGAGATGTGCCGCAACAACCTGTCGATCCATATCTTGTCCAAGATAGGGGCGGTAGAGACCCGGACTTGGAAGGAGCTTGTTCGCCAAGGTGAGCAAGTCGAAAATATGATCAAGAGGCTGGAGGCCGAAGAGCCGCAGTCCAAAAAGGGAGCAGCAGAGCCGGCTGCGCCAAAGAACCCTCCCCGATCGAAGGGAAAAGAGGCTATGGCCGTAGACTCTGCCGCGGCGCCAAAGTTCGTTCAAAAGCCGAAACCCAGGCAATTTGAACCGCGCCCCCAGCGGCAATATGATTTCAAAGAAGACCAGGTGGTAGCTACCTTCGACACTCTACTCAAGAGTGGGCGGATTAAGTTACCGGAAGCCACCAAGCCTGAAGAGGCAGACAAAACCGGTGACCCAAGTTACTGTGCATATCACAGATTCCTTGGGCATCACACAACCAAATGCTACGTCCTCAAGGACAAACTCCAGGCCCTCTACGACGCGGGGGTCTTGAAGAAAGAGAAGGTCCAAAAGCAGGTGACGGCGAACATGGTCACTTTGAGCTTTGGGACGGGTCTCCCAGAGGTTCAAGCTCCGGCGGGGATAATTCCTATCCCCAAGGCGATTTTGAAGATCACTAACGACGATCCTCACAACCAGCGGGAGAAGGGTTTGGTTCCACAAACTCTGCCATCAGGGCAAGTGATGTGGGTCCATCCGGACCTCCTCGACGACGAGCAGTGGACCGCACAGCCTTCCAAGGAGGCTAAGAGGAAATATTGCAACGTTGTCACCGCCATCCTGGATACAGACGACGCGGCGATGACTGCCTTAACCGACTCTGAAGAAGACACCAACGTCTTCGCCACGAGAGCCGGAAAGGAGTTTGCAAAACAATATCCCGCGAGGACGGAAAACCCAGCAGGACCTCCCGCGAGGCCGGCCGCAGCAGTCCCTCCCAATCCAGATGAGCCAAGTTCAAGCCGCCAGCCTTACCGGTTCAACGTGCTCGCGCAATTGAAAAGCATACCCGCGCGAATCACCGTGTACGACCTCCTCCGGTTGTCTAGGCCTACCCGGGAAGCCTTACAAGAGGCGTTGGCTGACGCAGAGGCGTTCTCGACCCATTTCTCGAAAGAAACGGAGATCGAACAGGGCTGTACAACTTGCTGCCAAGTCTCCGAGAGACAGATCCCCTGCATCACTTTCACCCCCGAGGACATGCTCATCAAGAACACGTCCCATGACCGGCCGCTGTACTTCACAGGATACGTCGGCTCGGCGAAAGTGGATCGGATCCAGGTTGACCCGGGGTCCGCACTGAGCATCGTGCCCCTGAAGCTAATCAAACATTTGGGGATACCGTCGAAGCGCCTAGCCTCGACCTCGACTACCATCTTCGGCTTCAACGCCACTGGGACTCGGCCACTCGGCAAAATCCGCCTGAAATGTCGGATAGGCGACATGAAGACGGAGGTGACGTGCTACGTTATCGATGCTGAACCCTCCTACAACATACTCCTGGGGCGTCCGTGGATTCATGGCAACCGGATCGTTCCATCCACACTACACCAATGTTTGAAGTATGTGGACGACTACGAGCGAGTAAGAACGGTAGTGGCCGACAAACATCCCTTTAAAGGGGTCGAGAACTACTTCGCGGATTCTCTGCTGTACCAGGACCCCGAACAGCCACCAGTGGAAGAACTGGAGAGTGGTAATGAGGCGGACAGCGAGCCTGAATACGGTGACAGCTTAATTCTGAACGACTTTGAGTCAATTGTAATTGGTTACGAGAGTCACCATGTAACCAACGCCGTTCAGGCAGAGAAGCTTATCATGAATGAAAAATCCGACCTTGCTTATTTGTCGTCTTGCTCCTCGTCCGAAGATGACGCACCTAATAACCTATGGTCGACACTCTACAGTGAGTCTTCTCTACACTTGCCGGTATGTTCGTCATACGTCTTCAAGACGCGACTGATCGAGCCATCGCGAGCTGTATTCGTCGTGCCAGCACGGAAGAGGTATCGAAAAGACATCATCTTCGGTCGAATCGATCGTCCCCTACGCACGCTATGGGACGAATCTGAGGACGAAGACCCAGCACCCCAGTTCTCGCAATACAGTCGAGTAGCGAAACGCATAATGAGCAACATGGGGTACGACCTCACTCGCTTAGAGGGCCTGAATTACGGCCGAGGACGCAAGACGGTCATCAAACCATCCTACGTCCCCAAAGGGAAGCCCTCAAATTACTTCAACAGGACTAGGAGAGGCTTAGGCTACTCCTCCTCCTCATCGGAGTGTTGTTTTTACGTCGACGAAGATTCCGATTACGCATGTTCAGGGGATCAGTCGTCAACAACCTCGGCCTGGGACTCCGACGTCAGCGTAAGGGATCTGTTCGATGGCCTTACAGTCAACATGGCTACAGTAGACCCCGCCGGAATGGCAGAGGACGAACGACTTCCACTTTACGACGAGACATGGGATCGCCATGTTAGCGCCCAGTGGAACAGTCGCTTCGAACAGCGCGAACCACCAACTGAAGATGAAGTCCTCCAGGTGAACATGGGTACTGAGGCGAATCCCAAACCCATATTCATCAGCGACAGCCTGCCTCCTCAAGAAAAAAAGGATCTCATCGCCCTCATACGGGAATACATTGACGTCTTCGCCTGGAATTACGAGGATATGCCTGGTCTGGATCCGCGGGTCGCCACGCATCGCCTCAACATCAGCCCTGACGCCAAGCCAGTCAAACAACAGCAGAGGCGGTTCCGCCCCCAAATCATGGAGGCGATCGAATCTGAAGTAAAAAAGCTGATCGAATCCGGCTTCATCAGAGAGGAGCAACACCCCGACTGGGTGGCGAATATTGTTCCAGTCTTGAAGAAGAACGGCAAGATCCGCATCTGCATCGACTTTAGGAACCTCAACGCCGCATGCCCTAAAGACGAATTCCCTCTGCCCATCACGGATGTCATCATTGACAATACGTGCGGATTCGAGAGGATGTCCTTCATGGACGGCTTCTCGGGGTACAACCAAATCAAAATGCACCCCGAAGACGAGAAACACACTGCATTCAGAACTCCCATGGGGGTGTATTGCTATACCGTCATGCCTTTCGGGCTCAAGAACGCCGGCGCAACCTACCAACGCGCCATGAGCATGATCTTTCAAGATCATCTGCGAAAGACGGTCGAATGCTATGTGGACGACTTGGTCGTGAAGAGTCGCCATAAGGAGGATCACCTCCAAGACTTGAAGGCCATGTTCGAACTCATGAGGACTCATCAGCTCAAGATGAATCCTACCAAGTCATTCTTAGGGATGTCTAGCGGTAAATTCCTCGGCTTCGTCGTCACGACGAAAGGGATCCGAATTGATCCAGACAAGGTGCGAGCTATTCAAGAGCTCCAACCACCCCGAAATCTTAAAGAGCTGAGAGGCCTTCAAGGACGACTGGCTTATATCCGAAGATTCATCTCGAATCTCTCGGGCAAGTGCCAACCCTTCTCTAAGCTGATGAAGAAAGGTACCTCCTTCGTCTGGGATGAGCCATGCCAAAAGGCTTTTGAGGAGATCAAAGCTTATCTCTCAAATCCGCCTGTCCTTGCGGCGCCAATCTCAGGAAGGCCATTCCTCATATACATACGGGCTATGGAACATTCTCTGGGTGCCCTCTTAGCTCAGAACGATGATGCAGGCCACGAGCAGGGCATCTACTACCTGAGCAGAACCTTGCAGGGCGCCGAGCAACGGTACCCAATGGTCGAGAAGGAATGCCTAGCCTTGGTGTTCGCTATCCAAAAGATGCGGCACTACTTGGTTGGCCAAACCATCCATGTCATCTCCCGGATGAATCCCATTCGGGTCTTCATGACACAACCCGCAGCGCTAAACTGGCGCCTGGCCAGGTGGGCACTTCTGCTCTCTCAATACGACATTCATTTCATGCCGCAGAAATCGGTCAAGGGACAAGCCATCTGCGATCTCATGGCTAGTCACCCGCTGGGGGAGAAGACCGATCTATTCGAAGATCTGCCGGATGAACCTCCCGAAGCCAATATGACTTCGTCGCCGGAGGTGTGGCAGATGTTCTTCGACGGTGCGTCCCGCGCAGGCGCGAGCGGCTCTATTTCTGCAGGAGTGGGAGTGGCCCTCACCTCCCCGCATGGTCACGTGTTTCCCCGGGCCTTTTCCTTGACGGAACCATGTACCAACAACGTAGCCGAGTACAACGCGTTGCTCATAGGGCTCGAGTTAGCCAAAGAGCTCGGGATAAAGCATCTGGAGGCTTATGGCGATTCGCAACTCATTGTCAAACAAATGACTGGCGAATACGAAGTCAGGAATGAAGATCTTATCCCGCTCCACCGAGCAGCGGTCAGACTAGTGGAGTCATTCGAGAGCTTCCGTATTGAGCACGTGCTCCGTTCAAAGAACACCCATGCGGATGCTCTCGCATCCTTGGCAGCTAACTTAGCCCAGCCTCCTGGAACGACCCAAAAGGTCGCTGTCGCCAGCCGAAAACTCTTTCGACCCAGAGACGTCCCAGAGGCAAACGCCACTCATCAAGCCTCGGGTCAGCCAGATCAGGAAGACTGGCGTCTCCCGATCATCGATTATGTCCTATACGGCATGTTGCCTGAGGATTCGAAGGAACGAGAGTCTATCCGGCGACGTGCCTCGCGATTCTACTACGATTCAACCACTAAAACGTTGTATCGCAGGTCATATGACGGCTTGCTACTTCGCTGCCTTTCAAAAGCAGAGGCGCAAGAAGCCGTACGCGAAGCACATGACGGCGTGTGCGGAGCTCATCAGCCCGGACCCAAGCTTTGGGATCGCTTACGTAGGATGGGCTACTTCTGGCCTGGGATGGTTACTGATGCAGTCGCTTATGCTAAGCGATGTTACGAATGCCAGATCCACGCCAACTACATGCACCAGCCTCCTGAGGATCTACATCCGACGAGGGCATCTTGGCCCTTCGAGGCATGGGGGATGGACATAGTCGGGCCAATTTCTCCACCATCGGCGAGAGGCCATCGCTTCATCCTCGCGATCACCGACTATTTCTCTAAATGGGCAGAAGCCATCCCCTTAAGAGAAGTCAAGACTAGCGACGTGATTAAGTTCATTAAGCACCATGTCATATACCGATACGGCGTACCCCGGCGTATCATTCACGACAACGGCACGCAATTCGTTAGCCATGCCTTCACCCGGTTCTGCGACAAACTCCGGATACAGAACCTCTCGTCCACGGCCTACAACCCTTCAGCGAATGGTTTGGCCGAAGCTTTCAACAAGACGATCATCAAGATCTTGACCAAGCTGACTTCCACTAGCAAGCGCGACTGGAATGAAAAGCTAGGCGAAAGCCTGTGGGCATATCGCACGACGGTTCGCACACCGACTGGCACTACGCCCTACTCGTTGGTATACGGCTGCGAAGCTGTATTGCCGTTAGAGATTCAGATTCCATCCCTCCGCGTCGCCTTATCAACAGGAATGACAGCCGAGGAGAATCACCGGCTTCGACTCGCAGAACTCGAAGCGCTGGACGACAGGCGACTGGAAGCTCAGCAGCACATCGAGTTTTACCAAGCTCGGATGGCCAGGAGCTTCGACAAGAAAGTCAAGCGCCGAGCCTTCAAAGAAGGAGAGCTCGTCCTATCCGTCCGTAGACCAATGATCCTCACTTCCAAGAAGAAGGGGAAATTCCAGTCCAAATGGGAAGGGCCATTCGTAGTAGAGACAGTCTACTCGAACGGCGCCTATCGCCTCGTCAAACCGAACGGCGATAAAATCATGATGCCCATCAACGGCAAGTATCTGAAGAAGTACTACCCATAGTGCTCCTTCACAAACTCCCACGAGTGCAAGAGTCTAAACTGGCCCTCAGCGCCCTCCAACTGGTACATGAGGCTAAACTGCTCCTACTTTACCCGTTCGGGCGAAAGCCTCTGACGGAATCCAATTCGCCTATCTTCTCCAATGAGATGGCGGATCCACTAAAGTCGTTCATATCACGACAAATCCATCCAATTCGCCTATCTTCTCCAATGAGATGGCGGATCCACTAAAGTCGTTCCAATCACGACATCCCCCGTCAAGTTAACATTAAACCTCTGACAAAATCAACTTACCAATCCTCTTCTAAAGGATGGTGGGTCCTCAAAGTCGTTCCAATCACGACATTCCCCGTCAAGTTAACATTAAACCTCTGACAAAATCAACTTACCAATCCTCTTCTAAAGGATGGTGGGTCCTCAAAGTCGTTCCAATCACGACATTCCCCGTCAAGTTAACATTAAACCTCTGACAAAATCAACTTACCAATCCTCTTCTAAAGGATGGTGGGTCCTCAAAGTCGTTCCAATCACGACATTCCCCGTCAAGTTAACATTAAACCTCTGACAAAATCAACTTACCAATCCTCTTCTAAAGGATGGTGGGTCCTCAAAGTCGTTCCAATCACGACATTCCCCGTCAAGTTAACATTAAACCTCTGACAAAATCAACTTACCAATCCTCTTCTAAAGGATGGTGGGTCCTCAAAGTCGTTCCAATCACGACATTCCCCGTCAAGTTAACATTAAACCTCTGACAAAATCAACTTACCAATCCTCTTCTAAAGGATGGTGGGTCCTCAAAGTCGTTCCAATCACGACATTCCCCGTCAAGTTAACATCAAACCTCTGACAAAATCCGCTTACCACTCTTATTCTGAGAAATGGTAGCCTCCCCCCACGGTCGCTCCAATCGCGACAAGATCCCATCAAGTTAATGATCACCTCTGATGGTTGGCGCCGTTATTCTTACGAATAGCATAGCCTAAGTAATAGCCTACCATGCGACGTGCTATTACTTCTGTCAATAGTCACACTCCTACGTCCCTGAACTATTTGACCTATTCCAGATGTCCTAACATTGCTTTAGGATAACTGATAGGTAGAGTCTACCAGGCGATGACTCCTACCACAATCAATTGTCACATTCCCACATGACGACAATTGTCGAACACGGTTCGACAGACAACCTGTCTGTCGGTTCCCCCATACAACAACTCGCCGAAAAGCGAGTCGAAGTCAAGTTCATCAGTTGGCCGTAAAGGCGAATGTTTGTTCTTTATTGCGATCCAAGGGTTACTCTCTCGATCCCGTTGGAGCTACAACGCGAAGATCGGAGTTAATCCGATCCCACGCTATGAGCAACAGAAAGCAAAACAAGAGCTTAATACGACTAAGTCCTAAACAGGACAATCAGTGGATCGTCAAGTTCAATTCAAATGCCCAACGGCGCAGTCAAAGAGAGAAAACTGTATGCGCAAAGCAAAGGTGAACAGAATAAGCAAAAGGGCCACTACGGGCCATAATTTACATGAGTTTTCAGTTTAGTTGTGATGCCCGAAGTACCAACTAAGTTGACACAAAAAAAAAAGTTCAAGAAGACAGAAGGATGGACTTGAACACGGCATTACAAAAACTTCAGCAGGCTGAACGAGCCGATCTTCGCTTTGAGCTTCGCACGCTCCGCAGCCCGCTGGATCCTCGCCTTCTCCTTCCGCTCCGGTTGCCGCCGGGCCAACTCCGCCTCGCTGGCTTCTTCCTCTTGGCGAAGGAGCTGGAGCTCCTGGTCCACCGCCGCGGCAGCTTCGCCGAGCCTCCTCACCGTAAGCTGGCGCTCCCGTAACTTCGCCTCGCCGCGGAGGGAGCCAGCGTCCTCGAAGAAGGCCCTGTCCAGATAGGCATCCATCCGGTCCAGCACCGCTTGTTGACGCCTCCGCAGACGTTGGAGCTCGGCCTCTTTCGCCTGAATCCTTTTCGCTCGCTCTTTGCGCTCGAGTAGATGACACAAAGAAGGGGGCGGCGGCTCATCAGAGGAATCTTCGTTGGCCAATTCTTCGAGGCGGTACATCCACCCCTCAATGCGCTCAAGCTCCCGCTCACATCGCCGTGTGAGCGAGGCATCACCCGCACGGCGAACCGCCTCCAAACACGCTTCCACATGAGGGAGCGCGTCGTAGTAACGTCCGTCGCCAACGCTGACTGAGATGGCAACCCCGTGCACCAAGCCCACCAATTCCTGGAGGGGCACGAAGGCGGGATGAGCCAAGGGGTCCGGAATCGCGGGGACGGCAGCCGGAGCACCAACGTCGACGACGGTGGAGGAAGAACCGACACCCTCCGCACCACTATCATTAGAAGAGGAAGCCATGAGAGAGAGAGTTCTTTTTCGCAGAGATCTCTTCCTAGCGGATTTCTCTCGAAGCGGTAGGGACTCTGCTGGAGAAGAGCAAGTGCAAGTATATATTCCGAAAAATTTAACGGTGGAGATTCATCACCCCAAGCGATCAAGCGGTCCAAACGCCCTGCGACGCTTCGAACTCGACGCCATTAAAGGCTGCTCTCGAAACCCCGAACCGACAGATCGGATTGGGCACGAGAGGCGAAGCGACCGGTCGCTTCACCATAAATAAGCATTAATGCGCCTGCAGACTCCTGGCTGGCAAGCACTTGGCCCCGCCGACTGACACGTGGCACGAGTTTCGCCCGTAGTTGGATCTCCGACTGTTGGACAAATTCGCTGACTGCTCAAGTTTCGCCTGAAGTTCAAACTCGCCGGGCAAATCGGGTCAGGTTTCCAACACAAGCCCAACATCGTACGGAGTTCGCACGTAGTATAAACTCGCCAGCCGTTGGGTTCCGTTCCCAAGCGAAACTCGCCAGCAAAGGAGTTTACTCATCTGCTTGAACTCGCCAACAGTTGGGTTTAGCACCCAAGCGGAACTCGCCGCGATCGAGTCTCGCCTGAAAACAAATTAAGTCTCGCCAATACGCAAGCAATGAGCGGGCACAAACCTCATTGGGACTTTAAGACAGTACATTTGAACAAAGTTATGTTTTCTGCAAATTGCGAAAGTCATAATAACATGTTCAAAGAAGCAAAACATACACCCAGCGTTTCAAGACAATACATTTGAACAAAGTTATGACTTTAAGAGTCATGGCATAGTCCCAAATGTAAAAACAAGCAAGCAAAACATCTTAATACAGTCCTGAGGCAGAAGTCTCAGTCGAACACGCTGAAGGTGGAAATCTCCTCTTTGACCGCCTCAACCTGGCTCGCGTGGTCTTCCCGAGCCTTGTTTTCAGCAGCCTTCCGGATCCGGTCCTCGCGGTTCGACGCAGCGGCAGCATCTGCTTGGCGCAAAGCTAGCAGGCGTCGAGTCTCTGCCTCAGCGTTCTCATTAACCTTGACCACGTCAGATTGGAGCGCCTTCCACTTCGCCTCCGCCTGCCCTAACTCGGCCCTCAGGCGAGCCATGGTATGATTGAGATCAATGACTTGCTCCTCTAGCAAACGTTGCTGGCTCACCCAAAAGTTAGCCACAGACTCCAAATCCGCTATCTCCTTGGAGCGGGTTTCCTGTTCCAGGGCTTCCTGACGCCCGAAGTGAGCTAGACAGGATGCCATTTTAGCCTCCGGACCTCCCCGTAGCAAGTCCTCTAGCACCATCATGCGTGGCTCCAAGAGACGGAGTTCACGCACGCAACGGGTAGCGAGACGGTTTTCACCTGATCGCCGTAAATCGGCCACGCGATCATAGAGGGACTGCCTGAAGCTGTCAAAGCTACCCATACCGAGTTCGACGAGGGAAATTGCCTGCCTTACAGCACCTTCGAACTCTTCAATACGGGCCTGCCACGGTTGAGACTCGGAGGGAACAGACCTCTGGCCCGGAGCAAGCGTCGTGATGGGAGGAATTTCGAGGCAAGGTTCGGCTCCCGGCTGGGGAGCGGGATCCGGAGCAGCGGAGTTCGCACGGCCTTCAGATTCGTCGTCTGAAATCAGAATGGGATCGGCCGCATGCTCCTCGGCAGCCGGCACCTCCTCTCGACCTGTAAGACGCAACAAGCGATACAGGGAACAGTTGGGGGAGGAACACCTACTAAACTTACACAAAAGTTGAAGCAAGGAGATACCTTCAGCAGCACCCGAAGAACCAGATTCTTTCCTTTTCTTGGAAACAACCCTCTTCACCTTCGGCGCCATTGGGGGTATGAGGAAGAAGAAAGTCGGGTCCACTCCGGGGAGACCTGTAGATCCTCTTAACAGAGGATAGGGGCATTAAATACCTAAGAGTCCTAGGCGGTTACTCGAGACTCGATTAGACCGTTCAAGGCTGGAACAGTTGAAGGGTAAGGCCGAACAGATCGGATCTTATCTGGACGGACGAGATCTAACGGTTCGTGACCACGATCTGCAACGACGGCCCGAATCGGGCGCGAGAGACGAAGAGGCCCACTACTTCGCATGACTCCCTCAGCATCACTTTGATCGAAAGAAGAAGCCATAGAGGGAGAAGTTCTTGGGAAAGCTCTTTCTGGCGGATTTCTCTTGAAGCAGTAAGGATTCTGCTGGAGAGAGATGAGTATGGATATATATTATAAGAAACCCAACGGCTGAGATTCGGCACCCCGAGCGATCAAACGGTCAGAACGCCCTGCGACGCTTCGAACTCAGCGCCTTTAAGGCTACTCTCGAAACCCCAAACCGACAGATCGGATTGGGGCACGAGAGGCGAAGCGACCGGTCGCTTCACCATAAATGGGCATTAATGCGCCTGCAGAGTCTTGGCTGGCAAGCACTTGGGCCCGCCGACCGACACGTGGCACAAGTTTCGCCCGCAGTCGGATCCCCGACTATTGGATCAACTCGCTAGCTGTTCGAGTTTTCGCCTACAATTCAAACTCGCCAGGTGAATCAGGTCGGGTTTTCAACACAAGCCCACCATCATACGGGTCTCGCACACAGCATAAACTCGCCAGCCGTTGGGTTGCGTTTCCAAGCGAAACTCGCCAACAGTTTAGTTTAGCTTCCAAGCGGAACTCGCCGCGGTCAAAATCTCGCCTGAAAACAAATTAAATCTCGCCAATACACAAGCAATGAGCGGACACAAAACCTCATTGATACCTTAAGACAGTACATTTGAACAAAGTTATATTTTTGCAAATTGCGAAAGTCATAATGAAATGTTCAAAGAAGCAAAACATACACCCAGTGTTTCAAAACAATACATTTGAACAAAGTTATGACCTTACGGGTCATGGCGTACTTTCAAATGCAAAACAGGCAAGCAAAAGGTCTTAATACAATCCTGAGGCAGAAGTCTTAGTCGGACACGCTGAAGGTGGAGATCTCCTCTTTGACTGCCTCTACCTGGCTCGCGTGGTCTTCCCGAGCCTTATTTTCAGCGGCTTTCTGAATTCGATCTTCGCGGTTCGACATGGCGGCAGCATCTGTCTGACGCAAAGCCAGCAGGCGCCGAGTCTCCGCCTCAGCGTGCTCGTTCACCTTAATAACGTCGGATTGGAGCCCCTTCCACTTCGCCTCCGCCTGTCCCAACTCGGCCCTCAGGCGAGCCATGGTATGGTTGAGGTCAATGACTTGCTCCTCTAGCAAACGTTGTTGACTCACCCAAAAGTTAGCCGCAGACTCCGAATCCGCTATCTCTTTGGAGCGGATTTCCTGTTCCAGGGCTTCCTGACGCCTGAAGTGAGCTAGACAGGATGCCATTTTAGCCTCCGGACCTCCCCGTAGCAAGTCCTCTAGCACCATCATGCGTGGCTCCAAGAGACGGAGTTCACGCACGCAACGGGTAGCGAGACGGTTTTCACCTGATCGCCGTAAATCGGCCACGCGATCATAGAGGGACTGCCTGAAGCTGTCAAAGCTACCCATACCGAGTTCGACGAGGGAAATTGCCTGCCTTACAGCACCTTCGAACTCTTCAATACGGGCCTGCCATGGTTGAGACTCGGAGGGAACAGACCTCTGGCCTGGAGCAAGCGCCGTGATGGGAGGAATTTCGAGGCAAGGTTCGGCTCCCGGCTGGGGAGCGGGATCCGGAGCAGCGGAGTTCGCACGGCCTTCAGATTCGTCGTCTGAAATCAGAATGGGATCGGCCGCATGCTCCTCGGCAGCCGGCACCTCCTCTCGACCTGTAAGACGCAACAAGCGATACAGGGAACAGTTGGGGGAGGAACACCTACTAAACTCACACGAAAGTCGAAGCTAGAACATACCTTCAGCCGCGACGGCTTCGGCAGCACCTGAAGAACCAGGCTCTTTCCTTTTCTTGGAAACGACTCTCTTCACCTTCGGCGCCATTGGGAGTGTGAGGAAGAAGAAGTTTGGGTTTACTCTGAGGAGGATGATAGGCCCTCTCGAGGAAGAGTTAGGGTGTTAAATACCCTAAGAGTCCTAGGCGGTTACTCAGTACTTGATTAGACCGTTCAGGATTAAAGCAGCTAGAGAGCAAGACCGAACGGATCGGATCTGGACGGACAAGATCTGGCAGTTCCTTGAGCACGATCTTCAACAAACGGCTCAAATCGGACGTGGGGAACGAAGAGGCCCACTACCTCGCATTTAATGCGAGGCGGCTATCCCACGTCTCCTTAACCGGCGTACACGTGGATTAACACGTGGCCCGCTAAAAGCGTAACCCGATCAGAGTCAGAATCGCCATTAGCATTTGCAAATCCGCCTGCGGGCCGAATTCGCCTGCAACGAAATAAACCTACAGCACAAATCGATCGATGATAATCCCGCTGCAGTTGAGGTCCTCTTGCGGCCTGATTCTGACCAATGCATGGTTACGAAAATGGCACACGCACACAAGTGACAATAGGCCAAAAACAAAAGGGATAATTTCATTCATGAAAAAGAAGTCCTATTACAAACGGAAAATTGAAAGCGAATTACAGAGATTTTAACCGCAGCTCCGCCTCACGAAGTTCTTCGGCATGGCGAAGTTCAAGCCTCCTTAGAATCTCTCGGCGAAGATCTTCATCCGTACGCGAGGCCAAGTCTTGAACGGTCTCTTTGGCTTCCTTATGGGCTCGCTCCTTTTCCTCCACTGAATTGGCAGTCAGCTGCTGGCGAGATTCAATGTTCTCCAACTCTTTGACCGCCTGCTCACGAGCCTTCTCTTGAATAGCCAATGAGGCCCGCGCCTTGGCTATGACCTGCTTCAGAGTCTCTACCTCCGAAGACAGGCGAGAAACGCGGTTGTCAGCCTTCTGTCGCTCGAAGACCATCCGTTCATTCTCAGCTTTGGCCTGCTCCAACTCCTCTGACAATCTCGCCTCTAGTGACATGGTTTCATTCAGACGGCGATCCCGCTCTTGCACCACCGCTCGGACTTCGCCGGATGCAAGATCCACAAGAGTGGAACTCTTCGCGCGAAGAGCAAGCAACTGCTGGATGGCTTCTTTCACCGCCTCCTTACGCTGGAAATAAGGCTGCGCCCCAGAATGCTTTAGCCTCTTGATTAAGAAGCCTATGATGTAGTCGATATCCTCTTCGAAGCTCTCGAAAGGACAACTCTCTTCCAGCGCGAGCCTGATGCAGGCAGCCATAGTGTCATGGAATTCAGCCACGGATCGTGCCGCACTCTTTCTTCGCTCACGCTCCAAGGGAGAGAGGGCAGCCTCTTCCATCATAGATGGAACCGCGGTTGAAGCACCGCTGGCCATAACTGTGGAAGTAGTAATTGGCGTCGCCAGGGCCGGTGTGACCAATGATGACCTCGGAACAGCAATCATGGCATCAACGGCGACCCCCGACAGGGAGGTGATCACGTGCTGAGCAGAAGCCTCTCTTTGAAGCGGTGACTCTCGCACTGAGGAACGATCCTCAGCAGACACCGCCGCAGGAGCGGCGGATCCCCCTGTTTGACCAGTCACATTTTCATGAATCAAATCCTCTTCCTCACTCAACAGGGCCTCGTGTATTGAGGCATCGTCGTCATCCTCCTCAGATTCGCCCGTCTCCCTAGACGAGCGATTCGCCCAAGAGGAAGGACCCTCTTTGCCGGCGATTTCGCGGGCAGGGTCGGCTACAAATGCACCAAGAGAATTAACGGAGACCCCTCGTAAGGGACCCTATTTACGGTGAAGCATGAAAGAACGAGTAATGCTAAAGTCTATACTTACCTAAGCCCGTAAGCCCCTCATCATCTCCAGCTTCTTCCTCTTCGTCGGAAGGAATGGAGATCACTTTCTCAACCGCACCTGCATAGATCCATTACCGATATCAGAAGGTGCAAGAGCAACATTGCAATCAAGGGTACTGTTGCAAAGACTACCTCGTGATGCGGGCAAAGAAGCCGTTGGAACTCCCGACGGTGACCCCACGTCGGACGGCAGAGGGACGTCCTTCGGAGTCTCCTGAACTACCCCCGATGCGGCAGGTGAGGTAGGCGACACGGCTCCAGACCCAGACGGAGCCACTCCAGACCCGGACAGAGCCACTCCAGGAATCCTTAT
>NW_017973395.1:0-12235 GCF_001876935.1 Asparagus officinalis
CAGGGACAGCGACAAACAGTGAAGAAGAATTCCGTCCTTTTGCCCGGGCAAGACCTTCGACTACCGTCCATGCTGATAGGCGGAAGAGATTAGCCCGTAAGTCGCCTGCAGGTTCGCGGGCATCTGAGATGGACTTGGCTGGTGATGATCCTGCTAGTGACAGAGGTAACATCTACTCTATAGATCATTCTCTTGATCGTTTAGATTTTTAGGCTCATGCTTTCCCATTCCATGCAGGAGAGCGCGAGGAAGGGGAGATGAGTTTTGATCCTGCTCCTCATGAGTTTGTATCTTCTGGTGAGCCTGACTCACTTTACCAGGTAGAAAAACCTGCAGAATCTGCTGACTTTAGGGAGGCTACCAATGTAGGACCTGATTCAGTGAATCCAGATGCATCTACGAGAGGTAACCTATTTCCATTGGTCATATTCTCTTCATTCTTCTTTCGTACTTACATTTCTTTGTGTCAGATTTTTCGATTGATGATTTCGACGAGGCAGGTTTGCCTACAGACACTTCTATGTTCCACTTCATATATGACTCTCCTCAGATCGATGGTCCGCTGCCCGAGAGTATGTTTCCTGAGCCCGTACTCCCTCAGGATCCCGAGAATGTATGTTTCCTGAGCCCGCACTCCCTCAGGATCCCGAGAATGGTTCTTTCGAAGGTACGTGCCTCTTCTCGTGATAATTATAGGACTAGCCAATTTTTTGACTAATGCAGCTATAATGTGATGTGTCTGATCGTTCTGTTTTGTGCTTAACAGGAGCATTTGCCGAGACTGATCCTGTCGAGCAGGCTGTGAAACCAACTCTACCCGTTGATGCACCTACAGCCGTCACACCTCCGCTACCCCCAGTGACTCAAGGGGAAGGAGGTATAAATTAAGCAAATGACGAACATCCTTTATTTCCTTATTATGGCTTCTTGACAGATTTCTCCTTTTTTATGTAGGGATTTCCTCTCGGCTTCATGTCCTCGTGAAGGAGTTGTTATCGGACAATGACCGTGAGAAGATTGTCATTTGTGTAGAAGTCCGCTCTTTCTTCTCCTTTATGAATGTTATGCTTGGCAAACTCCTCCACGACGGACTTTCCCTTCGCCAGTTTAAACCATTCCTTGATTCTAAAATAAATTTAATAAGGGATGCGGGATACCCGGATCTGGCGAGAGTTATATTCGATGACCTTGACTGCTTAGAGCGTGAGCTTCAGATGTTTCACGAGCTCCGGGACGCAGGTGCCTCTTCATTCATTGCTGCTGAGTTGGATACTCGCTTACAGTCATGGCGCAGTACTCGGATGGTTGCTGAGCTCGAGATTCAGGTGCAGCGGGGCCGAATAGATCGAGTTGAGGCTAACCTTGCTACTAAATCATCCTCACTTGACGAGCTTGATTCTTCCATCGATTCTTGTGAGACCCAGATAGATCAGCTCCGACGAGAACTCCGTGAGAAGGAGGAGACTTTGAGTATTCTCCAGATGACAAAGCTGCAGGATCAGCAAACACACACTGCTTTATCTGATGAGCTGAAGTCCTTGAAGCAGCAGCTGGTCGAGACAGAGGAAGTTGCGGTGAAGACTTTAGCCGCCAATGAAGAGTCCATCAGAGCCGAGTTGCAGGATGAGCTTAGGCAAGCTTATGATGAGAAGCTGTCTAAGTTTAGTCAGCAGATCCTTAGCCATGGGCTTGATGTATGATTTTATTTGCTGAAAACTTTGACATTTGATTCTCTTAGTGAAACTGGTTTTTATCTTTATCTTTATTATTTACGGGAATAGGCTACCCGGCGACACGTGTTAGGTGTTGACTTTAGGATTTTTTGGCTAACCCCCAGCCTTCAACGGGTTTGATTAGCCTTTACCGACTACCGTTTGAGTCGGGCTAGCATGCGGATTGTCGGAATCCGTTCCGCATGTAACGTTGTGCTAAGGGAATGAACTCCCTTAGACTTCGTGCTATGATGTCGAATACATAGACTTCGCCATTGTTACGGGAATAGGCTACCTGGCGACACGTATTAGGTGTTGACTTTAGGATTCTTGGCTAACCCCCAGCCTTTAACGGGTTTGATTAGCCTTTACCGACTACCGTTTGAGTCGGGCTAGCATGCGGATTATCTAAATCCGTTCCACATATCACGTTGTGCTAAAGGAATGAACTCCCTTAGACTTGATGCTACAACTTCGAATATGTAGACTTCGCCATTGTTATGGGAATAGGCTACCCAGCAACGTGTTTTAGACGCTGACTTATCCCTACTTAGGCTTCGGGATAAAAATACCCCAGACTGGTATTCTGGTGTCTTTTTCTACGGCGAAAGACTAAACCGGCGACGCGTGTTAGGCGTCGGCATATCCTTTCTTAGGATTCAGGATGAAATTCCCCATGCGTGTAAGGCATGGATTCTGGTGTTATTAATAACAACCTGTCACAATGTCGAATATGTGAACGGGTGTTCTTTTTAAACGGTTAAGAACTAACCGGCAGCGCGTGTCAGGCGCAGACTTATCCCTGCTTAGGATTCGGGATAAACTTCCTAGGATGAATCCTAAATTGATAAATTTCGGAAAAGATCGATGCGGGAAAGGCAGAATTTTATATTCTATTTCCCGGTCTTCTTTTAGGGTGAAGGCGAACCCGAAAACAAGGAAGGAAGAATTTTATATTCTATTCCCTGATCCTGGAAAGGAAGAATTTTATATTCTATTTCCAGCGAGGAAGAAACTAGAAGTGGGGTGTCCACTCCGAGAATCTGGAAGATCTAGATAAACTTACCTTTTATAGGATTGGTTATCTGATCGAAAGATGAATTCTTCGTTTATCGAAGCGAAATTTCAACTTTGATTATAACTATAAAAAAGTTTAACCAAAGAGAAAGGAGGGGAGTTCTTTCGTTTATCGAAAGGGGACTCCGAACTGAAAATGGACTTCTTGTTCATGGACGGAATCAAGAGGGCCGGATAAACATTTTTGTGGATTCACCGCCAGTTGGACTTGATCAGTGAAAGATTTTGGTGGTAAAGATGTTTTTGGGTTATCCTCTAGAATATTGAGTGTAATATTCTTCGAGGAACTTCCCGGTAAATGGGTTATCCTGAATGTACTAGGGATAGTACTTTTTCAGGAACTTCCCATTTATTGGCATTAATTGCCTGGCGCCTTCTTGAGTAATCAGGCGATATGCGCCGTTTGAATAGACTGTGTCTATTATAAACGGTCCTTCCCATTTGGGTTCGAATTTACCTTTCTTCTTGGAGGTGAGAATTATTGGTCGGCGAGCAGCGAGGACCAGATCTCCTTCCTTGAAGCTTCTTCGGCGGACTCTTTTGTCAAAAGCCCTTGACATCCTAGCCTGGTAGAATTCGATATGTTGTTGAGCTTCCAAGCGCTTTTCATCCAGCCTCTCGAGCTCTTCGAGACGCTTCTGATGTTGTTCTTCGGTCGTCATCTCCGTTGCGAGAGCGATCCGAAGGGAGGGAATTTGAATTTCCAAAGGTAGCACCGCTTCGCATCCATATACTAACGAGTACGGAGTAGCTCCCGTAGGAGTGCGTATGGTGGTGCGATAAGCCCAGAGTGCCTCCCCAAGTTTATCGTCCCAGTCTCGTTTGTTGGTCTTCACGAGCTTAGACAGGATCTTAATGATCGTCTTATTGAAAGCTTCAGCTAATCCGTTTGCAGCTGGATAATACGCTGTTGACGATACATCCTCGATCTTGAATTTATCACAAAACCTGATGAAAGCGTTGCTTATGAACTGTGGACCGTTATCGTGGATGATCCGTCTCGGCACGCCGTGTCGGTATATGACATGATGCTTGATGAAGTTGATGACGTTGTTTGTCTTCACTTCCTTAAGCGGAATCGCCTCAGCCCACTTTGAAAAGTAGTCAGTGATAGCGAGAATAAACCGATCACCTTTGACTGAAGGGGGAAAAATTGGACCGACAATGTCCATACCCCAAGTCTCGAATGGCCAGGATGTGGTTGATGTGTGTAATCGTTCTGGCGGTTGGTGCATATAATTTGCATGCACTTGACAGGCGTGACATTCTCGTGCATATTCGATTGCGTCACGTACCATTGTTGGCCAATAATATCCCATTCTTCTGATTCGATCATATAGCTTGGGACCAGGTTGATGCGCACCGCATTCTCCTTCGTGCGCTTCCTTAAGCACTTCTTTTGCTTCTTCGTTCGAAAGGCATCGGAGGAGCAAATCGTCATACCCCCGGCGGTATAACGTACGGGTCTCGATATTGTAAAAGAACCGTGGTGCTCTTCGGCGAATAGATTCTTTTTCTTTTACATCCTCCGGCAAGATGCCATATTGGACGTAGTCAATGATAGGAAAGCGCCAATCTCGGGACTCAGACCCGATTTGAGTTGAGTTCACCTCCTTGGTGTTTGGGCCCCTATCATCTTCTTCTTCATCGGTACCCATATTGTATAGGGGTACGAAGAGTTGATGCGATCTTACTGTGACTAGCAACTCTGTTTCAGGCGGTCGTGCGAGGGACACTGCTAGTGCCGCCAGTGCATCTGCATAAGCGTTCTGGAGGCGAGGGATGTATTCAATGAAGAATTCCTCAAAGGATTCCGCCATTTTGATGGCCTCCTGGTGATACGGTATCAGGTCTTGGTTCCTGACTTCATACTCTCCACGGACTTGGTTGACTATTAGCTGCGAATCTCCGAAAGCTTCAAGATATTCGACCCCCAGCTCTTTGGCGAAACTGAGTCCAATGAGAAGCGCGTTGTACTCGGCCACATTGTTGGAACATGGACCCGTTAGCGAATAGGCTCGAGGTATTACATGCTTTCCCGGAGAAACTAGGACGACTCCAACTCCGGAGGAGACTGTAGAACATCCGGGGGTTATTGCCCTATTAACCTCTCTTGAAGCACCATCGAAATATAGTTGCCATATTTGTTGATGCGACGATGTAGTATTAACCTCGTGGGTTTCATCCGGCAAGTCATCATATACTTCCGCCGTATCTGTGGTCGGGCTTGCCGCCAAAAGATCACAAATTGCTTGTCCCTTGACCGACTTCTGCTGTTTGAAGTGCAAATCGTACTGGGATAGGAGGAGGGCCCATTTTGCCAAACGCCAGTTCATCGAACCCGGTTGTGTCATAAATACTCGCACGGGATTAACGCCGGAGATTACGTAAATCGTCTGTCCCACTAAGTAATGCCGCATCTTTTGCACTGCGAATACCAATGCGAGACATTCTTTCTCGATCATCGGATATCGGGACTCAGCGCCCACCAAAGTCCGACTTAAATAATAAACTGCCTGTTCGTGACCATTGTCATCATCTTGTGCTAACAAAGCACTGATCGAATGGTTCATCGCCTTGATGTAAATCAAGAACGGTTTACCTGATTTTGGTGCAACGAGAACAGGAGGATTTGTTAGATATGTTTTAATATCTTCAAATGCTTTTTGACAGGCGTCGTCCCAGATGAATGACACCCCTTTCTTGTTTAGCTTAGAAAAAGGTTGGCATTTCCCAGAAAGATTTGAGATGAACCTCCGGATATAAGCTAAACGCCCCTGCAATCCTCTAAGCTCTCTCAGATTCCTTGGAGGTTGCAGTTCGTGTATCGCCTTTACTTTATCGGGGTCGATGTGTATACCTTTAGTGGTAACGACGAATCCAAGGAATTTTCCGCTGGACATTCCAAGGAAGGATTTAGTAGGGTTCATCTTCAACTGGTGGCTCCGCATGAGATCGAACATCGTCTTCAGGTCCTTGATGTGATCCCCTTTGCTGCGGCTTTTTACAACCAAGTCATCAACATAGCATTCGACTGTTTTCCGGAGGTGCTCTTGGAAAATCTTAGTCATCGCCCGCTGGTATGTGGCACCGGCATTCTTCAGGCCGAAAGGCATCACTGTATAGCAGAAGACACCGAGAGGTGTTCTAAACGCCGTATGCTTCTCATCCTCCGGATGCATCTTGATTTGGTTATATCCCGAAAAGCCGTCCATGAAGGACATCCTCTCAAATCCGCATGTATTGTCGATGATGACGTCCGTGATTGGGAGAGGAAAATCATCTTTTGGGCATGCTTCATTCAGATTCCTGAAGTCGATGCAAATCCTGATTTTGCCATTTTTCTTCATGACGGGAACGATGTTGGCTAACCAGTCTGGATGTTGTTCCTCTCGGATAAATCCTGATTCGATCAACTTCTTAACCTCTGCCTCAATGGCTTCCATAATCTGCGGACGAAACCGTCTTTGCTGTTGTTTGACAGGTTTGGCATCCGGCTTGATGTCGAGGTGATGCATTGCCACATTAGGATCAAGCCCTGGCATATCTTCGTAGTTCCAGGCGAAGACGTCGATATATTCCCTGATGAGGGCGATTAGTTCCTCTTTCTCATCTGGGGGAAGACTACCGCTGATGAATATGGGTTTTGGATTGGCCTCATCGCCCATATTAATTTGGACTACTTCATCTTCGGTTGGTGGTTCTCTCTGTTCGAACCTGTCACCGTACTGCATACTTAGATGATGCACCCACGGGTCTTCCCACGTTGGCATTTGATCATCATCCTCCAGCGTGGATGGATCTGCTGTAGTCATGTTTGACATTAAGGTTTTGAACATTTCTCCCAGACTTGTATCAGAGTCCCACTCTGAAGCATCGGGAGAGTATCCATTCTTAGGCTTGTTAGCAATTTGATCAATGATCTGCCAACTACATTCCTCATCTGATGAAACATAACCTAAGCCTCGTCCATATTTATAATAATCCTCAGGCTTCCCTTTCGGTACATATACTGCTTTGGCTGGATTACGAGGACCTCGATCGAAATATAAACCTTCTCCGAGTGTGAAGTCGTATCCTTGCTTTTCCATAAGCTTGCGTGCTTCCGGACTATACTTAGACAAATGCCGACCGGGTTTGTCATCATCTTCATCTTCACTTAGGAAATGATCCCGTAATGGAGAACTTTTCCCTTTACCGTAAATTATTTCCTTCGCGCCCTTTATTTTGTTCGGGATGATCATGGTTGTTCCGAAAGAATGTTGGAGGCGTTCTTTCGTTACATAGGATGATCGGAGCGGCATATGCAAACCAGAATTATTATACAATTCCGTCATCATATTATCAAAAGACAAGGAGTACTCTAAATCATCATTTATTTCATCGGTGGCAAGTTGCCAGTTACAACTGCCATCTGACGATTGATCATCGTCAAGATTGATTACAAAGGGTACAATGTCATTTAGAACAAAACCACCATTGTAATCGAATCCGGCTTCGGAGTCAGCTTCTTCTCCGCTGTCCGCGCCCTGGACCGATGGTTCTGTATCGGATTCGTTACCATAAAGGAGAGAATCAGTGAAATAATTCTCAAACCCTTTAAATGGTTGCTTATCCGCGACCACCGTCCTAACTCTTCCATCAGTGTCGACATATTTCAGACACTGATGTAAGGTAGAGGGAACTATAACATTACTATGGATCCAAGGCCGACCCAATAGTAAGTTATATGACGTCTCAGCATCAATAACATAGCACGTGACCTCTGTCTTCAGATCGCCCATTTGGCACTTTACCCGAATTTTACCTAAAGGCCTTGACCCGCTGGTGTTGAATCCGTATATAACCGTGCCTGTAGACGCTAATTTGCTGACCGGAATGCCAAGGTTGTGCATCAGACGAAGTGGCATAATGCTCACAGCGGAACCCGGATCGACTTGGATCCGGTTGACTTCGCTGGAACCAATGTATCCGACGAAGTATAGGGGCCGATCGTGATTCGAATTTTTCGTTTGCATATCCTCTTTGGTGAAGGTGATGCAGGGAAGGTTCTTAGTCGCCATGTTGCACTGTTGACTCAGCGGTTCTGGCTGTTCATGCACCGGCTTGACTTGAGTCAGAAATACCTCTGCATTGGCCAAAGCTTCTTGTAGGGCCTCCCTGGTTTCTTTGGATAATCGCAGCAACTCATACAGCGTTATCCGTGCAGGAATGTTGGCTAATTGCGCCATAATGTCGAAGACTTGCGGAGTTTTCGAGCTTTCCGGTTTGTCTCTTCCAATCGGGCGACTGAAACGAGGCTGCTTCGGATTTTGCACCTCCTGAGGATTCTTCTCTTTTGGTTTATTCACCGGCTGTCTTCTAGCATCTTCACCCGGTGTAGTACTCGCAATCACCCCCATCTCCGTGAGAGTTTTGGCTGGTCCTCGTTTATTCACCCCCTGTTCACTGGGTGGTGGATATTTGTAGTGATACTCATTTCCGCTTCTAGTGGCGAAGACCTCTTGTTCTTCTTCGGAGAGTGGAAAAGCGAGAATACTTTCGTCATCTTCTCCCGGGATAGCAGAGACTCCACAGCAAGACTTTCCTTTCCCTTTGGATTTCTTCTTTGATGACGATCCGGCCCATTGTTCATCTTCAATTAGGTCGGGGTGAACCCATAGGATTTCACCATTTGGAGCTGTGTGCGGCACAAGTCCTTTTTGGCGCTGTCCATGCGGGTCGTCGTTCACCGTCTTCATCCCGACTTTGGTGATGTGCTTTGGCTCGAACCAAGTCGTAGGTACCGATCCGAAACTGATTGATACGGCGTTCGCTCCCACGTTCTTGGCAGGCTTCGGGGTTATAACGCCCACGTCAATGAGTGCCTGGATTTTGTCCTTGAGGTGGTAGCACGACCTCGTAGGGTGATGGACCGCTCTGTGATACGCGCAGTACTTTGGGTCCGTCACCTTGTTTGCTCCCTCCTGATCCACGATTGCTGGCAGCTGGATTTTGTTGTTCTCCAACAAATATTTGAAAATGCCGGGCACCTCGTCGTCTTTGAAGGAGTATGTCTTTGGAAACCTTGGCTCCAAAGACTTTTGCTTCTGGGACCGCTGCTGCCAATGAGGTTGGGATTGCTGTGGCGCTCGTTGCTGCTGTGGCTGTTGCGGTGCCCGTTGCTGCTGCTGTTGCTGAGGTTGCAACTGAAAGGTTTGGTTAGCATCAACAGCATTAAACTGAGCTTTACCTTTTCCTCTTTGGTTAAAGTTCTGCTTCGGAAGATTTGTTGCCGGTTGACCTCTCTCCGCCTTCTTCCTTTTGATGAACCGCTCAGCTTGCTCCCCTCGGACTTTCAAATCCTTCCACGTCTTGGATGGTGCCGTGCCCATTGCTTCCAACACGTCCAGCGAGAGGTTGTTGTGGCAGGTCTGGAGTATAAACTCCTCGGTGATCGGGTCCCGGCAATTCATCGCCTTGTTGCGGAACCTCTTGACGAAGGTGTCGACCAACTCCCCGTCTTTCTGCTTCTCATCGAGCAATGACCCAATAGAAACTTCGGTGTCGTCATCGAAGAAGTTTGCGAGGAACTTTGACTCCATGTCGTCCCAGCTATTTATGCTCCCTGGCTTGAGGCGACGATACCAATCGAAGGCGGCTCCGCGAAGAGTGCCAACGAATGACCGCACCATCAGAGGTTCATTACCAGAGATGACTCCCAAGTGCGATTTGAAATATATCAAATGCTGAGTAGGGGAACCCATCCCATTAAACGGCGTGAAGTTAATTAGACTGAACTTCGCCGGATATGGGATTGATTCCCACTCCCTTGGGTATGGACAAGGAATGCCCGTCTTTTTTGTCTCTTGAGCGGAAATCAACGTATTGATTTTGCTCTCGAGATTTTTGATCTTCAGGTTTTCGCTGGTTTCTTCGCCAGCATTCTCATTACCACCCCCTGCGTTGACGGGAGGATCATTGGTATTACGAGCATTCGCATCCTCATCTTCCAGATTAATCGGGTTACGATGATTCTGCTCGCCTTGTTGGTTCGCCAATGCTTGGATCTGTTGGTCATGCATTTCTCTCATCCGCTGCATGGCCATATCCATTTCAAATTTGAAACTTTCTTTCTGTTTAGCCAAAGCGTCTTCAAGCATCTTGGCCATCTGTTCCGCGCTTATCATCAGGGCCTCGCGGGGTTGTCCCTCACTGGATACAGTATTATCTGACGCCACCGCGGAACCGGCATCGGATTCTTCATCTTCTGAAGGGTGTCTTGTCCGAACCCTACCATAGGTTGCTCGTTCAATGGCTCCGGACTGCAGACGGGTTCTAGGTCGGGATGCTTTCAGTATTGTTTCGAGATCATCTCGTATCGACGTCCCTCTGTTGGTCATGTTGGCGGTGACTCTCGGATGTTCACCGTCTTTGACCGCTATTCTTCTTCGTTGGAAACGCCTATGCCTTGGTTTTGGCGTTTCGACACTAAGTCTCTCGAATACTGAAACCCTGTCAGGGACTGTCTTGACACAGTTGCATTCTGAGAGTACTGCCCGAATAAGCTTCGAGCAAGGACATTGCGCTTCTAATCTTTGAGGGCTCCTCTTTCTGGTTTTATTCGTACCCCCTGCACGATAGTACAGCTCGTCCGTTTGACGGTTGGAGCAACCCATCGTGTGTTGGCACATTCTCCCAGGTATAACGTCGTCGTCATCAGACGACAACATTTCCTTCTGAGGATGGTTTATCTTCTTCGGACCGTCCAGAGTCGCACGCCTTGAAACGCGCCTTTGTGAGCGTGAATCTCCAGCAGGCTCCTGTACTTCTATGCGCAAAGTTGTGCGCTTGGGCGCCGCAATTTTCTCCAAGTGCTGCGGGTTGCGGCGACCTCCAGCATGTGATATTGTTTGGGACTTCTTCATTGGTCCCAAGCGTTCTTGGACTGGAGCTTTACCTCGTTCTTTGGGAATAGGACCGAGGCGCTCCAAAACTGACTTTCTCTCCTGGGATGGTCCTGCAGGATTTCCCGGAGCAGTTGCAGAAATCACCGGCCGTTTGGATTGATTTGCCGGGTGTTGAACCTTTGGCGGTTGCGGGTTTTGCTCCTTAGTCTGAACCACTCCAGACTTCGGCTTCCAAACCTTGCGAGTCGATGGCTGCTTCTCGGCCACCTCACGCTGTAGCTTGCGACGGGCTTCTTCAGCTTTAGCCCGCGCTTGCGCAGATAATGCGCGGCGCTTGCGGATACGTTCCTCCAGTGTCGAGCGGTCCCGTTTGACACGAACCCACTCCATTGTTGATGGCTTGGAGGAACCATCCTTCATTTGCTGTTGAGGCTGTTTGCCTCGTTTGTTCTTCAGATCCGCATGGTAACGGACCCCGTCAACAGACTCCATGGCCTTGGCGAACTGCTTCGCGAGGCGTTGGCGCTGCCTCTGGCGAGCTCTCTTAGAGAGAATCACCACGCCTTCGACGGCGGATTTGACCTGCTTCGAGGCCGGTAGGACTTCACCTGACGCAACTTCGGCGTCGAATGGGGTGAGGTCGTCGTTGGTGGCTTCAACTTCTTCGCACCAACGGACTTTTCTCCTGGAGGAGAACTTCTGAAACTTCTTGGACTTGGGGGAGGAGGTAGATCCAGACGAGGACACGTACTCCTCGTACTTCTGTTGGTCGAACTCATACTCGACCTCCTCCACGACCGGGATCGAGATCCGCGGCTGCGACGCTCCGATCTCAGCAGTGAGATCGGTGGCTCCCACTGTGGTCGCCAGATTGTTCGCGGGAAAAGTTGGTGTTTTCTTCATTATCGATGTCATTGCACTCAGTTAACAACTTTATGCGTTACAAAGAGATCCGGTCTTTTTATAAGATCCGGCTTACAATGAAAATCAAAATAAAACAAAGAAATCAAAATTACAACTTCTCTCTTTTACCGAACAAATCACAAGATCCTGTTATCCGGTCTCTTGCTTCTGTGGGTTGTTTGCCTGCGCCGGGGTTGCTTACCGTGGACCACCGCGTGATCTGGATCCAAGCAGATCTACGACGTATTACGGGTATTATCCCACCAAGGAGATAATAGCCGGGAGGGATCGTTTCACCAAGGAAACGACCGCTCGAATCTCGGGATCTAAGAACCAAGCTTAGATCCGGAGTGTAACGACGTAGATCTGAGGATTAGACTCTCTCGAACTCCTGCCTTTTTCGGTGCGGGTGCTCGCTAAGAATCAAATCCGGGTCTCCAAGTCTTCAAGCCTTCAGATCTCCGAGTTGAGGTGACAATCCGGCAGAGTTTCGGCTCTCTCAAAAGTTTCAGAAGAAGTCCCTCAAATGAACAACCACCCCCCCTATTTATAGCCTCTCTGAACTGTGCCTTTGTGCACAAGAGAGAGAGGGGGGGGAGTCGGGCCACCTGAGGGTGGCTCGGCTCATGCCGAGCCACCCTGAGGTGGCTCGGC
>NW_017973395.1:17300-21444 GCF_001876935.1 Asparagus officinalis
GGCTCGGCCTTGGCCGAGCCACCTTGAGGTGGCTCGGCCACCGAGCCACCTCAAGGTGGCTCGGCTAAGGCCGAGCCGCCTTGAGGTGGCTCGGCTTTGGCCGAGCCCCCGCGGGCGGTGTTTTCCGACTTTTTCGAGTCGTTTTCCGTTGTTTCCGGTTCTGTCCGTGATTCGGTTGATTGAGACTCTGATTGGTTGATCTGATTTGGCAGTAAGTTGGATTCCTGATTTGGCAGTAAATCCGCTTCTGAGTTCGAGTCCGAAATTGATCTTGATTCGATCGTGATTCGTCCGAGTTTCCCCTTGGTTGGATGGCTCGTTGATTCCTCAACTCATTAGCTTGATTCTGCACGCGGGTGGATGCATTCCGTCGCTTCTGTGCGATTCGTCGATCTCGTCGCCTCGTTGGTTCGTCGGTTTGTGCCGAGCTATGCTAGGGGACCTATAAGCAATTTTATATGCCTACAGATACCCCCTCCAAAGTATTTCAGTCTCGTTCTTTTATAGAAGAGTCTGGGATACTTTGGATATGATTGTCCCTACCTTCAGTCGGTATAACGGGACCTCGGAATGGCTTCTGTTCTTGACTCCTTCAATTCTCCAGGCTTTTCGGTGCTTTGTCGAAAGTCTGTAAGAGTTCCGGTGCTGCATTTATTGTCTGACCGTTTGTCGGAATTTTCTGAACTTGAAGTCGATTCCTTTGAGCTGACCATTGATTGTGGCGTCGAGTCTTTATGCACAACGCGTTGTCCGGCGTAGTGTGGTTGAGTTATCCTTAAGAATATTTATAAACAATATTCTCCAGGAACTTCTCAAACCAAAAATAGGGAATAGTTTATACTCATATACCTTATTGGAGTATTAAGAAGCAGTTTATACTCGTATACTTTTCGGAGTGTTTTTGTGCCTAAATGAGCTGAACCGGCTTAAAATGAGCCAAAAAAGGCAGTAAATCGGTTCAAAAAATCCTCCGACTCTTCCGAACATGTGGGAGAAGAGTGAGTAAGTGATGGGTTGAATCGTCGCTCGATTTGAAGTCGTTTCGATGCTCGGTTCGGCTTCAATTTGGATTTTGGTTCGAACTGGGTCCGGTCCGGTTCGGTTCGGTTTGGTTCAACCCGGTCCACCTTATATAAAGGGGGTCTTTTTCTTTTCTTTTTTCTTTACCCTAGGGCCGGCCCCCCCCTTTTTGCCTCCTTTTTGAATTTCTCTTCCCTCGAGCCTCCGTTCTCCCTCAAAACTCGATCTTCGTCTTAGATTCATCCTTCCTTTTGATCCTTGACTGAGAAATCCCTCGAAACTTCCATATTTAGACTTTCCTTCGAGCCCCTCGAGCGCGTGGTTCGAGCACTTCCAAGATCTAATTTTTGTCGGATCCTCGAGCTTCCCCTCAGGTATATCTCCATAATCTTGATCTATTTCATGTTTGATCTAGTGTATGGAATAGCGGGATCGCATATAAGGGTTGAGGGAGTGATTTGATGCCTCAAGCTCGCCTTTTTAGGGGATAAAAAAGTGATTTTTATTTCTAGATCTGACCTCTTGAATTCTTTTTCTGTAGGCCATTATGTCGCGAGTATCGAGAGGTCGTTTTCCTGCTGCATCGGTTGATGGCGCGCCTCCCTCATATGCTGGTGAGCAATTTTTTTTTTTCGAAAATTTACAAATTAGTCCTCTTTTTTCTGGATATTTGCAAATTGGTCCATTTTACCCCCCGTTGTTCTCCTTGGTGAGGCAACCGGGAAAGGCCTTGGTTCTCCTTGGTGAGGATCGACGCTTTATGGAAATTTTGCAAATTAACCCTCTTCTTCTGAGAATTTTGCAATTTAGTCCTTTTACCCTATTTTGCTCTCCTTGGTGAGGCGATCGGGAAAAGCCTTGATTCTCCTTGGTGAGGATCGACGCTTTAAAGATGGGTTTTGCTTGGTCAAAACCACATCTCATAATAAAGGGGGCGTTTTGACGCTGCATTGTGCTTTATAAGGCAGGGATATATTGTCGATATACCCTATCTTATAAATGCGCAATGTGGCCAAATCGTCTCGCCCTTTATAAGGCAATGACTCTATCTTACCAATTTGTAAGATGAATTCAATT
This sequence comes from Asparagus officinalis, assembly GCF_001876935.1. Classification (NCBI taxonomy): domain Eukaryota; kingdom Viridiplantae; phylum Streptophyta; class Magnoliopsida; order Asparagales; family Asparagaceae; genus Asparagus; species Asparagus officinalis. The sequence goes on from NW_017973395.1 coordinate 19,398, forward strand.
TCCTTTTATATCTGAAATTAACAAACACTTAACTGCTTGTTTTCAGTGGAATATCCTTCCGGAGCTTTTTCATCGCATGCGGTGAATGGACGTCGTGATGAGTATTATTCAACATCTGATGACTTTTCGCCCATTCCGTTCACCTCCCAGTTTGCTCCGGGCACGTCGTTGGAAGTTGTCCAAGTGGTGAGGGAAGGTGGCCATCAAGCTCTTCGCCAGCTGATCACAGATGCGCCTCTCGTGCAGGATGCCGGTTCCGTTCAGTCTCTTAGGAAGACTGACTTCTTGTTTGGCGACTCTACCAGAGATCCCGATGCAGCATTTATTGAAGCTGAGCAGTGGCTTTACCAGACTGGCAGTCGTTTTATGTATTTGCCGAAGATTCCTCGACACCGTTCTTTGACTGAGCTCAGGCGCCAGGCTGTGAAACGGGAGATGTCGTGGCGTTTGACAGAGGAGCATGAGAGCGTTCACTGCGGCTACATTCCTCATCAGGCAGTTCCTGGTTCGAGCAGGAATCATATTGTTGGACTGCGTCCTGGAGTGCTGGGACTAGATGCACCGCCCCGTAACGAGTTCCTTGCCTCTGCTTCCACTTTGAGGAATCGCCTCGCTAACTTAGGACGGGAGATGCCTGCGCCGCGCCACAGATTCTATGGTTGGGTCCATTCTTTGGACAGGTTTTGGTGGGCTCGTATGACGAAGTACGTCTTGAGCCGTTGGAGCGAGGAGTTGCACGCTTGCGGTCTTTATGCAGCCATTCGTGCCACCATGCATGGTTTACCTGTTAGTGCGAGGCATTTCTTTGCCCTATGCGAGCTTTATAATCCGGATTCGAACACCTTTCTGACTAGGCACGGAGAGTTGGGTTTGGCTCTTCATGAGATGCATAAGATTTCTGGTTTGCCCATGGGTCAGATGTTATACCAGGAGTATTTTCCTTCCAACCATGAACTGAGTCAGCTGAAAGATCGCATGCCCGGCCGCTACGAGACCTTATGGGACCTCACCTGTCACTATTACATTGCTTTGGTGCAGTCTAAGCCCCTAGCGAAGAGGACCAAATCAAATGTGAGCCTGAAGCAATTCGCATCATATTTGTTCAGGAATCTAGAGAGCCATTCTGGCAAAGCTATTTGTGAACTGGCACCGCTGACTCCTTCAGAGGTTAATGAGCTGCTGAAGAAGACTGACGCCCATTCCTATACCATTAGCAGTCCTGAGAGTGGCTTTCCTGTAGGGACTAAATTCAAATCATTCTTATGCCATGCGACCGCACCGATTCGTCCGATGACTCTTCTTGTCGGTTACCTCGCTATCTGGTTAAAGAAATGCGTGGTCCCATATCAGTCTGGTGACGCTCTGCCACTGGAAGTGCTCTACCCTGCGGTTCAACTTGCCTACAGAAAGGAACTTTCCCTTCTTCCGGTGATGGTGGCTAACATTCATCGAGGGCTTCGACAGATTTCCGGTGCTTTTACACGGGAGGAGAATGAATCGCCGACTCAGATTCCTACCACTAAGGTGGAGCTTCCGTATGTTTACTTGATGGCTTGGTTCGTCCTTCATCGTTCTGACATGATGTCTGTACCGCATGCCATGGACCACTCTGTTCCCTTACTACAGCTGCTTGAGAATGGTGAGTGAGAAGGCCGAGGATTCTCTGATATCAGGAGGCAGCTACAGGTCCACAAGTGCTGGGCGTTCTCTACTTGTTTTCCGCAGTTCTCCAGTCGGTATGGCGAGTGTTTGATTGATGAGGAGAAGCCGAGGGAGTATCGCACTTATCTAGATATCGGCTGCTTTAATTGGCTAGTGAACATCAGGCCAGGCTACTTGACTTTCCGGGTGGGGAATCAGTGTTTTATAGAGCCGTATCTACCCTGCCGGTTCGCTCGCCAGTTTGGTTATGACCAGCTTTATGTCGGGAACCCGCGCCAGCAGCTTCGGGCTCATGGAAGTTTGGTGGACGGTCTTTGTGCATGGTTGTGGACCGTGACAGGCTGCACTGGTGCTAGGTTTAGTCTCCCGGGTACTGAGCGACAGT
>NW_017973396.1:0-7563 GCF_001876935.1 Asparagus officinalis
TTCTTCCTCTCCTCGGACCTTTCCGATGCTCGGAGTGGAGATCCCATTCCCAGTTCATCCTTCCAGATAGTGGGGGTGGGGAATCCCACCTCGAGTTTCTTTTCCAGCTGAAGATAGAATATAAAACTCTTCCTCTTTAGCACCGAGAGATAGAATATAAAATTCTTCCTCTCCTCGGACCTTTCCGATGCTCGGAGTGGAGATCCCACTCCCAGTTCATCATTCCGGGTGCTCGGAGTGGAGATCCCATTCCCAGTTCATCCTTCCAGATACTAGGGGTGGAGAATCCCACCTCGAGTTTCCTTTCCAACTGAAGATAGAATATAAAATTCTTCCTCTTTAGCACCGGGAGATAGAATATAAAATTCTTCCTCTCCTCGGACCTTTCCGATGCTCGGAGTGGAGATCCCACTCCCAGTTCATCTTTCCGATGCTCGGAGTGGAGATCCCACTCCCAGTTCATCCTTCCAGATACTGGGGGTGGAGAATCCCACCTCGAGTTTCTTTTCCAGCTGAAGATAGAATATAAAATTCTTCCTCTTTAGCACCGGGAGATAGAATATAAAATTCTTCCTCTCCTCGGACCTTTCCGATGCTCGGAGTGGCGACCCCACTCCCAGTTCATCATGCTGGGTGCTTGGAGTGGAGATCCCATTCCCAGTTCATCCTTCCAGATACTGGGGGTGGAGAATCCCACCTCGAGTTTCTTTTCCAGCTGAAGATAGAATATAAAATTCTTCCTCTTTAGCACCGGGAGATAGAATATAAAATTCTTCCTCTCCTATTTTGACACAACTTTCAACTTCCAATCCGCGCACTTGGTGCATGGGGAATTTTATCCCAAATCCTAAGTAGGGATAAGTCAACACCTAACACGTGTTGCCGGGTAGCCTATTCCCGTAACAAGGGCAAAGTCTACGTATTCAAAGTCGTAGCATTAAGTCTAAGGGAGTTCATTCCTTTAGCACAACGTTACATGCGGAACGGATTTCGACAATCCGCATGCTAGCCCGATTCAAACGGTAATCGGTAAAGGCATATCAAACCCGTTGAAGGCTGGGGGTTTGCCAAAAACCCCAAAGTCAACGCCTAACACGCGTTGCCGGGTAGTCTATTCCCGTGAGAAAGACGAAGCCTATGTATTCAAAATCATAGCACAAAGCCTCAGAGAGTTTACTCTCTCAGCACAACGTTACATGCGGAACGGATTTCGACAATCCGCATGCTAGCCCGATTCAAACGGTAATCGGTAAAGGCACATCAAACCCGTTGATGGCTGGGGGTTTGCCAAAAATCCCATAAAATCTGTCATTCAGAAGAAATACAGACAAATCACAAGAAAGAAGCAAATGCGGAGTTGCTATTAATAGGTCAAGTCAAAAAAAACATACAACAAAGAGCTCATTAGCCCGAAGGCAACTGACGGCTAAGAATATGAGACTTTAAGCTAAAAAGTCTATCTGCATAACTCTGCTCAAGTCCCGCCTACAGATCAGCTCGGGCAGATTCCTCAGAATGGCTTATCTACAGATCTTGGGGCAGATTCCTCAGAACAGCTCAAAATCTCCGCAGCTTCACTCTTCAACTTCATCAGTCCCTCCTGAGTAGATTCGAGCTCCTCGAGTACTTGGTCACGAGAACGCTCTAGTCCAATCAGGTCATCGGCAATAAGAACGGCGGATTCCTCGGCACGCTTCAAGGCCTCCTTCAACCTAGTCGCTTCCTCGCGATTCGAGTCCAAGGAACGGAGTAACTCAGCTTTCTCCCTATCCATCCTCGCCATGTTAGCCATTAGATGCGCAAGGGAGCTCTCGCGTGACTGAAGCTCACGCCCGACGGAAGATCTCAGTTCACGCCACTGCTCCATCCTATGCTCTAACTCAGAGGATACGAAAGAAGAAGCCCCGGTAACCTCCAGTTCCTTCAACTCTCGTATCTCTGACTCCAGGGCAGCGAAATCAGCAGTGAAGGAATCAGCCAGTTCCGGGTATCCTTCTTCCCTCATCATCGTCATGTGGCGAGAGAAGGAACGCCGGAACTGATCGAAGCCGCCTCCTCGGTGGAAGAAACTGAGGTCCGTACGGAAAGCCTCCCTGTCAGGATCGGTGTCGACCAAAAGGCTACGGACACGCTCATATAGGGAAGACCGAGATCCTACAAGCAGAAACATAGAAGCTCAGTGAATTATCGAGTATGAAAAGGAAAGTCAAAAGGCAAGTTCTGAACATACCGACACCAACAGACGTCCCCTCGGGTTGAGGTCCGACAGGCTCCGGGACAGCAGCAGAAGAGGGTACATCAGCCCCTGCAGGCGGATTGCTCGCACCACTCGGCAAAGACGGGGAGGCACCACTGCTATGAAGACTTTCAGCCCCGGGAACTGTAGCAGTATCAGGCTCAACGCCTGGTCCTACAATGACACTCCTAAACCAAATGGAAATTTGGACAAGTAAGGAGAATCGGGATAAGGAGGTCGTATACATACCTGCAATCCCCATGTCCTCAGATGCAGCCGGAATGCCAAGAGTCATAAGAGTATCGGCCCAAGCTGCTGGTCCTATGATGACACTCTCTTATTAGTCAAAATGAAAATTTAGACGAATAAGAAGAATTGGGATCTGCATACCTGTAGATCCATTATCCGCGGGCATTTGAGGGATGTCAGGAGTCATATGAGAATCAGTCCTAGCGGCTGGTCCTATGATTGCACTCATTAGTCAAAAGACAGATAAACATAGGAAAGTACAATATCCCTGAATCGTATACATACCTGCAAGCCCGTCGCTCTGAGGCAAACTGGATATGCCAGGGATAGATACCGGGCTAACTCCAATGGTTGACGCTGCGATAATCAATCATTCATTGGTCAGATAAAAGATCAGGCAAGAGGAAGAAAATCAGATATATACCGGTAGATGAATCGTTCCCGAAGAATGGTCTCTCGGTCCCTCTGGAAGTCTGCTCAGCCAGCATGTCAGCTAATAAGCCGGCATCCGGCTTCGAGAAGCTTGGCCCCTCCATCGCAACATCTGCAGGGTAACCCAAATGTTGAAGGATGAGGAAAGCTCAAACGAGAAATCTTCCTTCACCTTACATAAGGAAAATGACATTGGATGCGGATATACCTGAATAAGGGATTGTGGGCTCAACATTATTTATCTGCTCAAGATCGATGTTAAGGTCGATGCCCAAAGACCCATCGTGAAAAGCGTCGCACATTTGTTGCACAAAGCAATCCATGTTGTCAACGCCAGGGGACGCCGAACCCGGTGGGAGTTCGCCCTCCTCGAAGAAACCTGAAGCACAAAACATGGTCACAAATCCCCAAAAGGTAAACAACCTTGAAGCAAGAGCAATTGAATGTTACCTCCCCCTCCATCGGCGGTGCTCCCTAAGTCCACTCCACAGGGACGCTGACCGTCATGGGACTTATGGGCAGTCTTCTTCCTCTTCGGGGCACCAACCCTCCGAGGACCAAAGGGTCGAACATGCGCAGGCCTATCACACGTTTCAACGTGTGTAGGAGCTGAGGGCTCATGATCACCGGCTGTCCTACCTAAAATGACAATAGCCATTTCAATGAAAAAGAGCTGTCATTTATGGAAAATGAAAATTAAAAGAGATAGGACAAACCAGTATCGAAGTCCCCTCTGCCGGTATCCACGTCCGCATACTCGTCCTCGGAGTTCTCGTCATCATCACCCGCAGGGAGAAGTTCTTCTTCGTCTGAGACAAGAGATTTGGCATGCCCTTTTCTCCGCTTCTGAGCAAGCTCAGCTCTGCGACCAGCCATCATAGCAGCCCGGACCGCATACTCGGACTGCAACTCTGAGAGGCTCCTCGCGCTGATGGACTCATATGCAGAAAGGAACCACTTGCAGCTGAGGAAAGTGATCAATGGCTTACGCCGGTACGAAGGAAGAGCAAAACGGGCTCCAGTACAGCCCACCATCGTCCATAGCCACGCTCGAACGCCATCAATCAATCCTCCCTCAACCCGCAGGCTGCGGCTCGGATTCCCGACATACAGTTGGTCATAGCCGAATTGTCGAGCAAAGCGGCAAGGGAGATAAGGCTCTATGTGGCACTGGTTCTTCACCCGAAGGACGAGATAGCCTACACGGATGTTCACTAACCACCGGAAGCAACCAGCGTCAAGAACGGTCCGGTCACTTCTAGGTTTCTCCTCATCAACCAGCACGTCGCCATAGCGACCTGAAAAGTGAGGGAAACACTTAAAGAACTCCCAACTCTTGCGGACCCGGAGCTCTCGCTGAACATCACTAAATTTGCTCCCAAACCATCTGCTCTGCTCCAACAATTGCATGAAGGGGACAGGGATGTCAACAACGCTGGGGGCCGACATCAAGTCGGGACGGTGAAGAACGAGCCACGCCATCAAATATGCGTAAGGGAGCTCAACCTTTGGGCAAACCAGCTCAGCTGATGGTTCAGAACCCATATGTGTAAAACTGCTAACCAGACCCCTGAGCCCGCAATGGATACTAGCAACCATTGCTGGGAGCAGGGAAAGCTCTCTCCCATAAGCCAGCTGAACTGCAGGGAAGAGCACCTCGATGGGTAGAGCGTCAGAAGGTTGGTGCGGGACGACACACTTCTTCAACCAAAGGGCAAGGTAGCCTGCTAATAGCGCCCGGGACCCTATAGACCTCTGTGCGCGGCGGAGAAAAGAGCGAAACTTTGTCCCCGCGGGAAAAGCCCCCTCAGCACTGCCGATAGTGTAGGAACGAACCTCAGCCTTTTCCAACAACTCATTAACGGCCGAAGGAGTCATCACGTCTAATTCATGAATGGGCGCACTGGAATCACCTTCCAAGTTCTGGAACAAGTAGCTGGCAAACTGCTTCAAGCTGATCTGCCTCTTCCTTCTCGCTTGGGGAGAAGTTTGGATCAAGGAAGTGTAGTAGTGGCAAGTAAGATCCCAGAGTGTGTCATACATGTCCGGAGTATCTTTCTTCATACACTCCAGCTGCTGGTTCGTAGGGAAGTACTCCTGATACGGACAGTCCCCCATCGGAAGACCCGAAACATAATGCATCTCGTGCAAGGCCAACCCTAGCTCACCTCCGCTGGTCAGGAAGGTGTTGCTATCGGGCACATAAGTCTCCAGCAAAGCCAAGAAATGGCGACAGCTGACTGGGATGCCGTACATAGTAGCTCGTATGGGTGCATACAACCCACTGCTCTTCAGATCCCTCTCCCAGCGCGCCAAGACGAAACCAGTCATGCGCGCCCACCACCCTTTGGCTAGGGAGGAAGCCCAGCCATAACATCTGTACTCCGATGGGGGTAACTGTCTCCCAAGAAGAGCCAGACGGTTGCTCACAGTCGGAGCAGCAGCTGACACCTCGCCTGGGGGTGCAGTATCAAGACCCATGATCCCGGGTCGTAGACCACGCACGTCATGATACCCCTCAGAGCCAGGAGTCTTATGGTGAGTAGCATATCCGCATTGAACCCGATCAGCATCTTCAGTAAGATGCCAAGACATCTGCCGGTCCACGGCTTGCCCCTTCAAATGACTGAAAGAATAGTGGCGTGGAATCGAAGGGATGTACAAACAGGCTCCACCGTCAAGAGTTAACCAATGCTCCTCACAAAGAGTCAGCGTGGCAGGATCCCTGACATGATCTCCAAATAGAAAACCCGGCTTCTTTAGAACCTGAGTGGAAGTAGAATCAGGGGTGAAGGAGGCATCTGTGATAAGTTGGCGCAAGCAATGGCGCCCTCCTTCCTGTATCGAACGGCAAGAGTCATTTGGACGATCCCCGTCGAACCGAGGAAGTGGGCCAACAGCCTGCCTAAGAGTAGCGGAAGAGAAAACCTCCCGACTACATCCGGTGTTGGCGTGAGGAGGAAGGCTACCCGCGGGAAATTCCACTGCAATAAAGCACAAGGGCGGAATCAGAAAATCCATCTCGTAAGAAGAATGATAGACTCATCCACGGAATAATTGGAGAGACGATTTTGAGTGACCTACACCAGAAGGACGGCATGCGTCATCACGTGAATAACGTGGTAACGTACACCGACCTATAAGGTGTAGGACAACACAAAATCGCCCCAATATATCCGAAGACTTGAATTGGCTAAGCAAAACAAGTCTGAAACCTTACCCTCCGCGAGAGAGGTATCGGTTCTTCCTTCATGACCCGCAAAGAGGTCAATCAGGGATGTAAGACAAAATCTCTGCATAAATTCTCACCCCCGAAAAATGAAGCCGCGGGAGAGGATGTCGTGGGGACCTCCTCCTCACTATGCTGTGAACGAGAACGGCTCCTCCGGGGACGAGATCGACGCGGAGACATTGCAAATCTGCAACGAAAAGCAGCAAGTCAGGTACAATCTAAAACATGAATATACGAAATTTAAAAGGGAAATTAAGAACTTTAATTAAAATCCTATACACAAATAGGATTTCATAATTGAAGTCTAATTAAACCTACAAATTTCGTGCACGATGATTGTCATCTTTCACGGTGAATTTTGGTGAAATACCCAAAATACCCTTTGTGTTCAAGGCCAAAATCTAGGTCAAGGACACGCGTGACCCGGGTCATGATCGTCACATTCGATCATATAACACCCCGGTACCCCACAATTTTGGTTAAAATTTGCAAATGAGCCCTTTTGCAGAATTCAGCCAATTTTGCATAAAAGCCCCTCTACAAAATCTTGGTTTGGGCTCCACATGCCTTATCAAAATTTTGATCATGAGTTCGTGGTCAAAACTCATTGGATTTCAGCCATAAGTTCACTGCCTTTTGCAAATAAGTCCCTCTAAGACATTTATGGGCTGTTTTGCAAATAAACCCCTCCAACAACTTTTGGTCCTCTTGCCTAAAATACCCCTCAAGCTTGTGGCCAAATGAACATGTAATTTAGGTCCTAAACTTCAGTCCTCTATTACATGAACACCACCCCAATTCTTCGGCCACTTTTGCAAATAAGCCCCCAAAACTTTTCGGCCCCACATTTGCACATAAAACCCTCAATAAGGTATGGTCTTTTTGCATGAAACACCCATCCAAATTGTTACCAAAGGGGAATGAAATCCAAGCCTCAAAATTTCAGTCCCATTTTGCAAATAAACCCCCACGAATTTTGCAAATAAACCCCCCAAAGTTTCGGCCATTACCTCTTTTTGCACAAAACCCCCCGAAATAATAGTGCATACATGCCCCCTAGTCTACCACAAGAATAAAAATGCAACCTTTACCACAAAATAAGAGGATGGTGAAGAGGAGCTTACCCAAATCAAGAGGCTTGAAATCCCCAATCCAAGAGTCAAGATCCGAGCTTGAAGGTGGAGGGAGAAACCCTAGTGAAAAGTGAAAATTTTCGGCCAAGAAGGAGCATACAAAAAACCGAATTTCTTTGGGGTATGGAGCTCTTGAAAGAAAAACAATGGAGGAGGTTTGGAGGAAGAAGATGAATTCTCTTTTGAAAAGAGGGGGGAAAACAAAAGGGGAAACAAATTCAAACAAGAAAGAAAACAAAGAGGGGGGAAACAAAATGAAGAAAAAGACAAAAGGGGGGGGG
>NW_017973396.1:11175-21442 GCF_001876935.1 Asparagus officinalis
GGGGGTGTCTCGGCCTTGGCCGAGACACCCCATGGGGGGTGTCTCGGCCATGGCCGAGACACCCCAAGGGGTGTCTCGGTTTTGGAGCCGAGACACCCCCCTAGGGGGTGTCCTCAACCAGCCCCCTACCCCTCTCCTTTTCCTATAAATAGGCCCCTAGGGCCTCCATTCTCTTGGCCTTGGTTTTGGGAGAGAAATTTCAGATCTAGAGCTTTAGCCTTTGAGATCTGAAATTCCAGAGAGGAGCGGCGAAGCCCTGCCGGAGGAAGGAGTCGGGGTTTTCTAAGAGAGCGGCGAAGCCCTGCCGGATTGAGGAGTAAGGATTTCTTCATCAGCCCTTCATTCACCCCCCTTCTTTTCCCTTAGTGTTGCCCTTAGCGGTGATACAAAGGAGAGCTAGTGCCTCGTTTTAGCCGAGACATAAGCTTTACACCTCTGAGATCTCACGCGGATCGACGGGGTTCTGTTTCTATATCCCTTCGCGGATAGACGAAACTCTGCCGGATTATACCGGAAAAGAGATCTTGAAGAGTCGGCGGTCCACGGATATCAACATCCCCGTCACAGGCCAACAACCCACGCAAGCGAGACCGCACCAAACCGGGACCTCGTGTTTATTTTCGTTTAAGTTGTAATATCTTTTGTTTTCATTTTATTCTGTTGTAACGCTTGAAGTTGTAACAGATCTCAAAAAGAGAATATCAATGAAAACAGCGACTTTTACCGAAAACAAGCTGGCGACCACAGTGGGAGCCAACGATCTCGCCCCCGAGATCGTCGTGACGCAACCGGCCTTCAAGATCCGGGTGAATGAAGAGGTCGAATACGAGTTCGACCAGAAGAAGTTCGAAGAATACCTCTCCTCTTCCTCCTCCAGATCTGCCTCCCCGAACCGGCGCAAGAAGACATCCGCTTCCAAGAACGTTCGTGGGACTTCCAACTCAAAGAACCAAGAGCCCTCCGCTGCCTTTGCACCACGCAACGTCCCCATGTTGCTCAGCATGGTCAAGACAGCAAATCCAGCTCTCCCATCAACCTCAAAGGCGATGGATGATGCAACTCCGATTCTGTCCAAAAGGGCACTCCAAAGGCGTCGTCAACGCCTTGCTCAACAACTCGCCAAGGCCAGGGAGTCAAAAGATGGAGTGCGCTATGCAGAGGACTTGAAGTCAAGGCAGCGACAAGAGCAACGGCAAGCAATCAACCTCCCCTCCAAAACAGAAGCGAGTGAGTGGATCCGTGTCAAGAGGAACCGCTCCACGCTCGAGGAGCGAATCAAGAAGCGCCGTGCTTTACTTGCGCATGCCCGACTCCTCCTAAAGAAGGCGGAAGAAATGCAGCAAGAAACGGCGGTCAAAGCGCCGACCACAAGCAAACGGGTGTGGGTTCCCAAATCGAAACCAACACTTCCAGCAAAGAAGGGTGAAACCATCGCCCAAAGCTCCTCCAAATCAGGTCATGTTTCTACTATCCCGGCACCTTCAACGGCGCCAAGTAAGAAAGGGGATCATTCAAGATCCCAGGTTCCTTTGACAGGTCACCTCGGTCCCTTACCGGCGAATCGAGGTAGAGTACCCGTCAAAGAACGACTGGGACCATTGAAAGGTCCCCAAGTTTCAAATCAGACTGGGGGTCGATTTAATCCCCCCAATAAAGAAAACAAAGGGAAAGCCCCTATCACCGACCGCATCGGATTGCGAGTCGAATTAAAAGAGCCCGTTCAGTTCATACGCTCACAAAAGCGTAAGATTGAACGGGCCACTCTTGATAAAACTAACCAAGTGTTGCATTCCCAAGGGGAAGCACACTCATCTGAAGATGAGAGTGTTATACTAAGGGACACCCACCAACACTCTGTAGGGTGCTCCAGCTATCAAGCTGATGAGTTGTACTACAGAGCTGGGGGTGTGGGTAAATCTCGAAAGAGATATGTGCAGGATATGAAGTCCCAATGCCCGTGTGCAAGTATCATCAAGACGGTGCTGTCGGAATGCCGCTGCAACAGTCCCCCAAGAAGAATCTCGGTGTTCGAGAGACTCTCCAAGCCGAGGCATTTCCACAAGAAGAAATTGCTCCGCCAAAAAGACGAGTATTCAAGAGTGTCGGTCAACATGACCGGCCGAGGGGAATCAACACCACACTTCAGCATAGAACAGCTCGCTGAGGTATCCCGGTGTATAGCACGGATGCGGCCCGGAACCAGCGGCCGGAAGGGCTACCAAAGAGTACCAAAGGGCCTCTCTCTGGAAGAAGAAGAATCAGATGCTGATTCAGATACCTGCTCCGCCGTCGCATCAGATGACACGGCTTCAAGTGCGGGCCAGCCGTACGAATCACTCATGATCAGTGCCGAACAAATGAACAAAATGCTTGAAGACGCCCTAACTCGGCAGAAAGAAGCTTTCAAATTCGAGATGGAAATGACCCTACAGCGGATGAGGGAGATGCACGATCAGCAACTCGCAGCTTTGACAACTCATCAAGAGGAGCCCACTCGACCCAATCATCAGAACCAAGAAGAGAATGAACGGGAAGGGAATAATGTCATTATTCCTCCTGTCAACAACGACAACGGAAGTGGTCCGGTAGATGATAATGCCAAAGAAGACCACATTACCTCTCCCCAAAACCACTCGAAAATAGAAACGAGTGAAGACAAAAAGATGAAAGACTTGGAGAGCAAAATCAATGCATTGATGAATGCTCAAGAGGTAAAAAGGTCAGGTATACCGTGTCCATATCCGAGGGAGTGGGAATCCATTCCATATCCGGCAAAGTTTAATCTCATTAACTTTACGCCGTTTGATGGAAAGGGTTCCCCTACCCAACATTTAATCTACTTCAAGTCTCATTTAGGAATTATTTCCGGAAATGAGCCCCTCATGGTGCGGTCATTCGTCGGCACTCTTCGCGGAGCTGCCTTCGACTGGTACCGCCGTCTCAAGCCCGGAAGTATCAACGGCTGGGATGACATGGAGGACATGTTCTTGACCAATTTCTTTGATGATGACACCGAGGTTTCGATCGGCACGCTGTTCGATGAAAAACAGAAGAATGGCGAGACGGTTGAAAACTTCGTGAAGAGATTCCGGAACAAAGCTATGAATTGCAGGGACCCGGTCAGCGAGGAATTCATCCTCGAAACTTGCCACAACAATTTAACATTGGACATCCTTGAAGCCATGGGAACGGCACCGCCAACGACCTGGAAAGACTTGAAGGTGAGAGGGGAAAGAGCCGAGCGACTCCTCAAAAGGAAGAAGGCTGAAAGGGGCCAAATACCAAACAGTGTCCCACAACAGAAGAACTTTACCCCTAGGGGTAAGGGGAAAACACAAGCAAATGCTGTAGATGCGAATCAAGTGTTTGAGGTGCAAGCACAGCCGCAACAGCCACAGCAGCAACAGAGGGCGCCTCAACAATCGAGATGGCAACAACAGCCCCAAAGGCAAAAGGCCGCGGAGCCGAGGTTCCCAAAGACCTACTCGTTCAAGGAGGATGAAATCCCGGGTATCTTCAAATACCTCGTTCAGAACAACAAGATCAAGTTGCCACCGATTCAGGATCAAGAAGATGCCAAGAGGGTCAACGATCCGAAATACTGTGCATTCCACCGAGCGGTGCACCATCCCACCAAGGTATGCTACGCTCTCAAAGATAAGATTCAGGCCCTAATCGATGTTGGGGTTATCACCATGAAGCAGCCCAAAGAGAAGAAAGTGGGTGCAAACATGGTATCCATTAGTTTCGGGACTGTTCCCTCGAGTTGGTTCCAACACGAGCCGGTGATCAATGCAGCAGTGAAGACGGTGAATGATGATCCTCACCAACAGCGCCAGAAAGGGCTCGTGCCACACACAACCCCAAATGGTGAGATTCTGTGGGTTCATCCGGACTTGATCACAGATGAGCAATGGACCGGATCATCATCAAAAAGAAAGTCAAAAGGAAAAGGGAAATCTTGTTATGGAGCTTCTGCCATTCCAGGAGAAGAGGACGACAAAATCCCAACCTTTCCACTGTCTGAAGACGAACAGGAGGTCTTTGCAACCCGAAGCGGGAACGAGTATCACTACAAGTACCCAGACGCTTCCGAGCAATTGGGCACCAAAACCCCTCCTTCCAAAACGTTGGCAGAATTAGGAATCTCAGCAATTCCCCCAACACCCGCATCTGCGGAGAAAGTCCAGCAAAAGGAGAAGGGGAAAGAGCCTCCGCGGCAAGAAGCCCAGAACCCGAGGCAGTCTCGATTCAATCATCCGATTGGTAGAGACAAACCGGGAAATACGAGCTCACCGCCTCATTTCGACATCATGGCGCAGTTGGCCAACATCCCAGCTCGCATAACTCTATACGAGCTGTTGCGCCTTTCAAAGGACACAAGGAAAGCGCTGCAAGAAGCCTTAAGTGACTCTGAAGCTTTTCTGACTCGGATCAAGCCATCTCCAGAAGGACCAGAGCCGTCAGTTCAACAATGCAACCTGGCGGCGCAACACTTTCCCTGCATCTCCTTCACTAAAGAAGATATGCAGACGAAGAATTCAAAGCATGACCGACCGTTGTACTTTACCGGTCACATTGGCTCCAGCGTTGTCAACCGGATCCAAGTCGATCCGGGTTCCGCTGTTAGCATCATGCCATTCCGATTGATGCATCATCTCGGAATCCCGACTAGCAAATTAGCATCCACTGGCACTACGATTTATGGATTCAACACCAGCGGGTCTAGGCCCTTGGGGAAGATCCGAGTCAAGTGCCAGATTGGGGATTTGAGGTCGGAGGTCACTTGTTATGTGATTGACGCGGAAACATCCTATAACTTACTGTTGGGTCGACCTTGGATCCACGGTAACCTTATAGTCCCGTCAACTCTACATCAGTGTCTCAAATATGTAGACACAAACAATGAAGTCAAGACGGTGGTCGCGGATAAGCAACCGTTTAAGGGATTGGAGAATTACTTCACCGATTCCCTTTTATACGGCGCTGAATCCGATACTGAACCATCGGCCCAAGGAACGGACAGCGGAGATGAAGCTGATACCGAACCAGGGCTTGATTATGATGGTGGTTTTGTTCTTAATGACATTGTACCCATTGTAATCAATCTTGACGATGATGAATCATCGGAGAATAGTTGTAACTGGCAACTTGCCGAAGAACTATCAATAAACGATGATTTAGAGTATTTGATGTGTCTGGATGACGTCACTAAAGAGCTTTGTGATAATCCTGACCTACATATGCCTCTTCAGTCATTTTGTCTGACGAAAAAGCAGGTACAAGATCCATGCGGAGCGACGCTTGTCATCCCCGCGGGAAAATGGAGTGGAAAAGAAGTCGTCTACGGCAAAGGAAAAGAAGATCCGACACCCGATCACTTCTTAGAGGAAGAAGAAGACGAAGATAAACCTGCTCCTCATCTATTCAGATATGACGCAAAAGCGCGCGATATGATGGAAAAGTATGGGTATGACTTCACACTCGGAGAAGGTCTTTTCTTTGGTCGAGGCCCACGAGTTCCACCTCGAATGGCCTATGTACCGAAGGGAAAACCCGACGATTATTATCGCTATAAAAGAGGTCTCGGCTACGTCTCCTCGTCCGACGACGAATGTTGCTGGCAAATCATTGATCAGATCGCTAACAAGGCTAGAAACGGGTACTCTTCCGACTCTTCGGCTGGGGGTTCCGACACTAGCCTTGGCGAGACGTTCAAAAGGTTGATGTCAAATATGGTCACGGTCGATCCTACCGCAATAGAGGAAGACGACCAGATGCCAACATGGGAAGATCCTTGGGTTCACCACCTAAACATGCAGTATGGTGATAGGTTCGAGCAAAGAGAGCCTCCTACCGAAGATCAAGTACTCCAGGTGAATATGGGAACTGAGGAAAATCCTAAACCGATATTCATTAGCGATAGTCTTCTACCCGATGAGAAAGAAGAGTTAATCTCTCTTATCAAGGAGTACATTGACGTGTTCGCCTGGAATTATGAAGACATGCCAGGACTCGACCCGAACGTAGCAGTACATCGTCTCAATATCAAGATGGATGCCAAACCAGTCAAACAACAACAAAGACGGTTTCGTCCGCAAATGATGGAGGCGATCGAATCCGAGGTCAAGAAGCTTATTGACTCGGGCTTCGTTCGAGAGGAGCAACATCCAGAATGGCTAGCCAATATTGTCCCAGTCCTTAAGAAGAACGGGAAAGTCAGGATTTGTATCGACTTTCGGGATCTCAACACTGCTTGCCCAAAAGATGATTTTCCCCTCCCCATCACGGATGTCATCATCGACAATACGTGTGGGTTCGAGAGGATGTCTTTCATGGATGGTTTCTCTGGTTATAACCAGATAAAGATGCATCCGGATGATGAAAAGCACACCGCATTCAGAACGCCCCTCGGTGTCTTCTGTTACACAGTTATGCCCTTCGGCTTAAAGAACGCAGGTGCTACATATCAACGAGCTATGTCAAAGATCTTTCAGGATCATCTCCGAAAGACTGTTGAATGCTACGTAGATGATCTGGTCGTGAAAAGTCGTGATAAAAAGGATCACATCAAAGACTTAAAGACCATGTTCGACTTAATGCGAGCCCATCAGTTGAAGATGAATCCTACCAAGTCTTTCCTCGGAATGTCGAGTGGAAAATTCCTGGGATTCGTCGTCACCACCAAAGGTATCCACATCGATCCTGATAAGGTAAAGGCGATCAATGAATTACAACCTCCGAGAAACCTCAGGGAGCTCAGAGGATTGCAGGGGCGATTGGCTTATATCCGTCGGTTCATTTCGAACCTCTCAGGAAAATGCCAACCATTCTCCAAGCTCGCAAAGAAGGGCGTATCATTTGTATGGGATGAAGCTTGTCAGAAAGCATTCGAGAGCATTAAAGAATATCTCTCAAAACCTCCCGTACTCGTTGCACCGAAATCGGGCAAACCGTTCTTGATTTATGTCAAGGCGACGAGCCACTCATTAAGTGCATTGCTTGCACAAGATGACGATAACGGTCACGAGCAGGCAGTGTATTACTTGAGCCGAACCATGGTGGGCGCCGAGTCTCGATATCCTATGATTGAGAGGGAATGCCTCGCCTTGGTGTTCGCCATTCAGAAGATGCGGCATTATTTGGTCGGGCAGACCATTTACGTCATCTCTAAAGTTAATCCGGTTCGAGTATTCATGACTCAACCCGCTTCCATGAGCTGGCGGTTAGCAAAATGGGCCTTACTCTTGTCCCAATACGACTTGCATTTCAAGCAACAGAAGTCGGTCAAAGGACAGGCCATATGCGATCTCCTCGCAGCTAATCCAACTACGGATCCTGCCGAGATATATGACGATCTACCCGATGAGGCCCACGAAGTCAACGCAACTTCTCACCAACAAATATGGCGCTTATACTTCGATGGCGCTTCGCGAGCAACTAATGTTGCAAGTGCTCCTGGAAGTTCTAAAATCTCCTCCGGAGTTGGAGTAGTCTTAGTTTCCCCAGGAAAACATGTGATGCCTCGCGCCTACTCGCTAACCGAGCCATGCTCGAATAATGTAGCAGAGTATAACGCACTGATCATAGGACTCAACTTCGCTAAGGAGCTGGGGGTGGAGTATCTCGAGGCCTTCGGCGATTCTCAACTAATAGTCAAGCAAGTCCAAGGAGAATATGAAGTCCGAAGTCAGGATTTAATTCCATACCATAAGATGGCAGTGGAGATAGCGGAATCATTTGAAGGATTCTTCATCGAACATATTCCACGGCTACAGAATACCTATGCAGATGCGTTGGCCGCATTGGCCGTGTCACTAGCGCAGCCTCCCGAAACAGAGCAGTTTGTTACGGTAAGAACTCACCAACTCCTAGTGCCGCTTTACAGTGAAGATGCCGAGGAAGAAGAAGTTCAAGAGGTACACGCTACTCAAATCGAGTTC
Organism: Asparagus officinalis; assembly: GCF_001876935.1. Taxonomy (NCBI): domain Eukaryota; kingdom Viridiplantae; phylum Streptophyta; class Magnoliopsida; order Asparagales; family Asparagaceae; genus Asparagus; species Asparagus officinalis. Next base: position 19,119 of record NW_017973396.1, read on the forward strand.
GAACCACGAGATTGGCGTTTCCCCATCATCGACTACGTCCTGCATGGAATCTTGCCAGAAGATGTGAAGGAAAGAGAGTCAATCCGGCGAAGAGCACCCAGATTCTACTACAATACAGAGAATCGAACGCTATACCGCAGGGGGTACGATGGGTTGCTATTGCGTTGCCTATCAACCAAAGAAGCTGAAGAGGTCCTTAGGGAAGCGCACGAAGGAGAGTGTGGCGCACACCAACCTGGTCCTAAGCTTTATGACCGCATCAGAAGAATGGGGTATTTCTGGCCTTCCATGATGAGTGATGCGATTGCGTATGCCCGAAAGTGTGATGCATGTCAAGTGCACGGGAATTATGTACACCAACCTCCGGAGCATCTGCATCCTTCGGTTACGTCATGGCCGTTCGAAACTTGGGGAATGGACATCGTTGGCCTGATAAATCCTCCATCAGTCAAGGGCGACCGGTTCATCTTGGCAATTACCGATTACTTCTCCAAATGGGCCGAAGCAATTCCACTCAGAGAAGTTAAGACGAGCAACGTCATTGGATTCATCAAGCACCACATCATCTATAGGTATGGTGTTCCAAGACGAATCATACATGACAACGGTCCTCAGTTTGTCAGCAACGCCTTCATAAGGTTCTGCGAAAAGTTTAAAATTCAGGACATCTCGTCGACGGCTTATAATCCTACAGCGAATGGATTAGCTGAAGCCTTCAACAAGACTATCATCAAACTCTTGTCAAAGATCGTGAAAACTAACAAACGAGACTGGAATGACAAGCTTGGCGCAGCTCTATGGGCCTATCGGACCACGGTGCGCACACCAACGGGAGCGACCCCGTATTCACTGGTATACGGATGTGAAGCTGTTCTTCCATTGGAGATCCAAATACCATCTCTTCGGATCGCTCTTTCAACCCAGATGTCGACCGAAGAACAACATCAGAAACGCCTCGAAGAACTCGAGAGGCTTGATGAAGAGCGCCTGGAAGCTCAACAACACATTGAGTTTTACCAAGGACGGCCTATGATCCTTAACTCCAAGAAGAAGGGTAAATTTGAACCCAAATGGGAGGGACCATTCGTAGTGGAGACAGTCTACTCGAGTGGCGCCTATCGCCTCGTCACCAAAGACGGCGACCGGCTCATGATGCCGATAAACGTCTCAAATCTCCCGATTGGTCAAACCTTCCTACAGTTAGGACCACAGCCAAACTATTTGCTACCATTGACGGGAAGTTCCTGGAGGATATTACGCTAATATTCTTAAGGATAACCCGGTCGGACAACAAAATCAAACCCAGTTCCAAGAGAGAAGCTGGGGGTGGATAATCCAATGCATCGGGAAGTTCCCGGAAGAATACCACATGGGTATTCTTAGGGATAACCCGGTCGTTGTGGAATCGACGAATAAGGAATCTACATTCGAACTCTGAAGGTCAGAATGTCTCTTCTTATTCTCGACAAAATTCTCTAACTCTTATGAGTTCCTTTTGTGAGATGAGATCTAATCCTCTGATAGGTTAATCTTTCCTCACCAAACCATCCGCTGATCAAATCAAACGACAGTGGACCCACCGACATTTCCATCTGCCAGTCATTGGCGTTTCTCAGACTCAACGTGTTAGGTCAGAATCACCTAGCACTAAAGTCTCCCTTTGAGTGATAATACGAGTTGGCACTCTCTCTGCTACCCGTATTCCACTTTCTTTGCTTTCTGGTCAAACCTATAAAAGTTATTTGGTCAAACCTTCCTACAGTTAGGACCAAAGCCAAAATCCCCTCTCGATTCCTCCAATGAACGAGAGGTCCACTTTCAAATCGAGTGATCAAACCTTCCGACAGTTAGGGTCATCTCAAACTCCAGTTTGGTCAAACCTTCCTACAGTTAGGACCAAAGCCAAAATCTCCTCTCGATTCCTTCCATGAACGAGAGGTCCACTTGAAACAGTCAAACCTATAAAAGTTAGGATTGTTTCCGATCTCGCTTAGTCAAGCCTACTCATAGTCAAGACTAAAGTCGAGTCACTCCTTCTCGATAAACGAGGTCTTCTCCTCAATGAATGAGGGGTTCTTTGGGTTCAGATGACCAATCCTATAAAAGGTAGTGTCACTCGAATCTTTCCGATTCTCGGAGTGGAGATCCCACTCTTAGTTTCATCCTGCAGGATTCTGGGGGTGGAGATCCCACCTCGAGTTTCCTTTCCGCCTGAAGATAGATATAAAATTTTTCCTCTTCAGCAACGGGAGATTGAATATAAAATTCTTCCTCTCTCGTTTCTTTTCCACCGGGAGATAGAATATAAAATTCTTCCTCTCCTC
>NW_017973397.1:0-1843 GCF_001876935.1 Asparagus officinalis
ACACTCTACACCCACTAAGTGTTGGACCTAGCCGTGTCTCCCTCAAGTGCTCGGTTACAACCTCTCTCTTGGCACGTCAACCGACGCCATTCCTCTTGGGACGATCCCCGACTCTCACCACACACTCCTCACTCGGTGTACAAGTGTATTACAAAGTGATTCTCACAATAAGCACAAATATAACAAATGATTGTTCTCAAAACAATGTGAGAACTCAAATAAGCACAACTCTTAGTCACAAACCCACAACCCCAAATTATACTATGAATGTAAATACAATAAGCTCAAAAGGTTGTGTGTGAACAAAGAGATATAAATCAAAACTAAACTCAATGTAGTTCTAGCTAAATAACAATGATAATCAAATATATAAAATAGCTAGAAATAGAGTTTAGAAAACTTCTCAATATATCAAGAGTTGGAGGGAGAATAGTTGAATGCCCAAACACCAATAGATGATCTCCTCAAGCTCTTGTAGAATTGAATCACAAAACCGAAACACTCAAATGCTTAAAAGCTTCTTAAAACAAACTTAGACAAACACTAAACAAGTTTAAACCCTTGTTAAAATCTTTTAAACCATTCTCTTGTTGGAGAAATCACAAAACCGAAACACTCAAATGCTTAAAAGCTTCTTAAAACAAACTTAGACAAACACTAAACAAGTTTAAACCCTTGTTAAAATCTTTTAAACCATTCTCTTGTTATATGCTAGAATTGAATGTAATGGGGGTATATATAGCCTCCCAAGAACTCAGCCAAAAACCCAAGCAAAAAGACAAAAACAGCCCAAAGCAACGCGGTCGACCGATGGAGAGCAAAAACACGAAGACCAGCTCTGGACCATCGTCGGTCGACCGGTGCGGTCAACCGATGGAGCTTTCGGTCGACCGGACCGGTCGCCCGCCAGACTCTCTGTCACCCAGTGAACATATGAGCTCAGGTTCGGTCGACCGGTTCGGTCGACCGAAAACTGACATATTCAAAACATGTTTTGCTGATTTTAAAACACCGTTTAAAAATATCAAATAAATTTCAAAAAATGTAAAACTTTGGGGAATGATTGTAGACATGATAATAAACATGCTACAGCGACTGGTTTTCAGAAAGGACTTCCCAAATGTAAAATATCATCATTTTGCAAGGAGGTCCAAAACACGAAAATATAAACACATGAGTTTTGACATTTTAGCTAAACCATGTTTTGAAACAATACAAAATAATTTTATAGACTTAATAGAAGATGTAAACTATTGTTATGAAGTCTATAAACAATGAATGTAGTATTTTATCAAAATACACATATAATGCACTAAAACATGATTTCATGGAACTAAATAAAATTGATATTGATGAAATCATATAAATGTATTAAGTATGAAACAAAAATATGTTTTCCAATTGTATTTAATTGTTTCATAGTAAAACTTGAAAACTATCAAACCAAAATATATATGTATATATATAACTATATATATACATGGAAACCAATAAATGTGTGTGTGTATGATATTGAGCTTATAAAGTACCAACACACATAAAGCTTGACTTGGTACACGTTGCGGATGAAGCTTGAACTTGATCTTTAACTTGAATTGTACGATGCTTCACTCCACAATTCCTCCAACCTCCATTGGATATGATCGTTGAAGCGCAATTCCATCCATCCTCCAACAACGTTGTTTGTCTACAATAAATAAGAAAACACAAATACTAGACAAACAACACTCTACAATTCCTCCAACCTCCATTGGCTATGATCGTTGAAGCGCAATTCCATCCATCCTCCAACAACGTTGTTTGTCTACAATAAATAAGAAAACACAAATACTAGACAAACAAC
>NW_017973397.1:19556-21441 GCF_001876935.1 Asparagus officinalis
CACCAAATTACTCTTGGTACCTAAGAGATTAGGGACATGACCCCTATCATTAAAGCTCAAAGTCCTAGGGTTATGAACCCTCTTGGACATATATGGTGCACGGGATCAGTCATAGCAATAATTACTCAAATGACCCTTCCGATTGCAATAAGTACAATGGAAAGGAAGCATTTGCTTATGTTGACCAAACGGTTGTGCACGGGAAACATTAGAAACATTTGCAAACATGGATGGTCTTTTAAAATTATTTTGCAAGTGTAAAACATTTTTAAGCAAAGGTGGTTTACTTGAGAAATTTGGCAAGTTTGAACATTTTTTCAAATCATAGCAAAACTTCGCCAAATGGCCAAATCTACCACAAACATCACATTTAAAAACATGTGTTCTACTAGAAACATTTGGCAAACTAGAATTCTTTTTCAAATCAAAGCAAAACTTTGCCAAATGGCCAAAACGACCACATAGAACACATTTATACACATTAGCATGCTTATGATGAGAAATAGATGCATGTGCATGTGTGTGTGCAAAATGTGATGATGAAGCTTGATGAGATGCACAAGGAGGATTAAAGTGAATCTTGGTGGGGTTATGTGCATCATAGCAAAATCTAGCAAGATGGCCTTTACGACCGCAATTTGTGCATTTGTAGACTTTGCTATACATGTGTGCATGATGAATAGGATGTTTAGATGTTTTAGCATGAGACTTAGCACACATGTTCATAAGCTTATCATGATTAACAATACATGTTTTAAGGGTTGAATCTAAAGATGATATGTGATCCTTAACATGATTCAACTCATCATTATGCATACAAGTATTGTTATTAGAAGTAGAACATATATTGTTATTTATAAAAGAAGCGGTATCATTTTGTATGTTCTCTACTTCTAACATGGCATTATTTTTAACATGAGATAAGCTAGTGATGGATGAGGTTAATTTTTTATTTTTCAAATTTAACATATCATTGTTTTCTTTAAGCATTATATTTTCATTTTCAATGATGTCAAATTTGGACACTAGCTTCTCATGATCGGATTTTAATTCTACATGCTTGCTTTTAAGATCAATAAAATTATTTTGTAATTTTGTATAGGCATGCAATAATTTCTCATATGCACAAGCGAGTTCATTGATGGATATATCACTTTCGGATTCCGAATCGCTTACCACACTAGGGCTATCGCCTAGTGGCCGTGGGCATGATGATGCTCCACACTCACTTGAAGAACAATCCTCCAAACTACGTCGGATTTCCTCCAAGTTGCCTTGATGTGCTTCTATGAATTTCCATAAATTGTAAGCACTATCAAAATGAACAAATTTGTTAGAAAATGATGAGTCAAAGGCATTAAGCAAATATTCTAACAAAAGCTTGTTCATATTAAACATTTTATTATCATGATTGCTCCACTTAGATTTCTCCAATGTGGGCACAATATAAGCACAATCAATAATTTTCCATAAGTCAATATTTCTAGATTCAACAAATAGTTTAAATCTAGAAGCCCATTGTGCATAGGGAAAATTAATGAATTTAGGAGCAACATTGGATTTATAGCCTAAACAAAATACATTCATATTCAAGATATATATATGAACATATGCAAGCAAGACAAATGCAATCATAACTAGATTAGCACAAATAAGATAACTTGGATCTTTAACTCAAGGTGATTAGACCTTAAATCAAAGAGCACCAAGCTCTGATACCAATTGTTAGACCCTAGAGGGGGTGATTAGGGTCTTATGCTAATCTAATTCGATTAAATGCCAATTAAAAACTAATTAACAAGTTATCCTAGCAAGTGTGAAATGCAACAATATATATGAACTAGGATAAGCAATATACAATATGATATATCCTAGCAAAGAGGCA
>NW_017973398.1:0-21438 GCF_001876935.1 Asparagus officinalis
GGTTGGTTGTGATGTTGCTCGCTAGCGTTTTGACGCTCGTTGTCCCTCCCCCTTTTAGGTAACGAGCCAGAAGCCCAGAGAGTCGCAGGTTGATGGCGACACACTGTAGTGTTCAGCTGACTATTTTTTAGATATGTTTTATTTTGGAGCTCCACTGTAACTTTGTTTAGACATTTGAGGACTTTATTCTAGATGTTGTAAAGGCGGTGTGCCTTATTTCCTTTACTCAGACTTGTTGCATCTGAGACTTGTTAAGAACTCCAGTTTATTTATTTCAGACATTGACTTTGTATTTCTGTATGTTGGATGATGAAATATTATTTTGATCTCTATCATTTCATCAGTCATCTCTTGTATTATCTTTTACTTGCTGATAGAATTGTGATGGTGAAATATGTTATTGCACGGTGTGGTGCATGGCAGGTTTGACATTCTTGGTTTCACCTTGGACTGCAGCCTTGTGTGAACCCAGGGGCGTCACAGTTGGTATCAGAGCTCTAGTTTCAGTATCCTTAGGATCATCCTGTGTCGAGTCATGGAGCTAGGATAGAGTCTCCTAGGATTCATGTATAGAGTCCGTAAGGATTTCCTAGCATGAGTGAGGACGATATATGCGCATATCTCAAATTTTGAGAAATTTTTTTTTATGACAACTATTTTTGTATAGGTTTAAAGTATTTGTGCAAATACTATATGTTGTGAATATATTGTGATACTCTATTTATAGAGGTCTATTTTGACTCCTAAACCCTTATTTTCTTTTGAGCAGAGATGTCAGAATATGATATATCACGTACTCAGATATCTGGACAGGCTGAACCACAGCAAACTCCACCTGAGCAGCAGCAGGCTCCCCAGTACCTGGTAGATCTTATGGCTCCCCTAGTCGCTAGGATAGCAGCAATCGAGGAGCTTGTGGCGAATCACATTACACCACCACCACCAGTAGCTGAAACCTCCATTTCTCAAGAAAATGGGACAGCTAAGTTCCAGAAGGACGAGGAAGGGAGTGCTAAGAGAGGGCACGTCGGAGACAAGGGCAAGAACAAGAGACCCTTGATTGGATCCCAACAGCATCAGCAGAGCCCTCATAAGAAGGGATCTCAACAGGATCAGAGAGCAAGTCAGCAGCACAAGTTCCGGGGATCTTGTTTTAACTGTCGCAAGGTCGGACACAAGGCATTAGAGTGCCGCAGTGCACCAACAAGAGCTCAGAAGGGAAATGGTCCAACTCAGCAGCAACAGAAGACTAAGGGGCAGGCTCTAGCAGTTCAGGAGGTTCCCCAGGGGCAGATTGTCCCATATTCTCCAACACCAGCAACTTATCGCTCTATTGACGAGAGTCGATAAGGTAGAAGTGTTGCGTTCAGGGCAACTTTGAGGACTTATCGCTCTATTGACGAGAGTCGATAAGGTAGAAGTGTTGCGTTCAGGGCAACTTTGAGGACTTATCGCTCTATTGACGAGAGTCGATAAGGTAGAAGTGTTGCGTTCAGGGCAACTTTGAGGACTTATCGCTCTATTGACGAGAGTCGATAAGGTAGAAGTGTTGCGTTCAGGGCAACTTTGAGGACTTATCGCTCTATTGACGAGAGTCGATAAGGTAGAAGTGTTGCGTTCAGGGCAACTTTGAGGACTTATCGCTCTATTGACGAGAGTCGATAAGGTAGAAGTGTTGCGTTCAGGGCAACTTTGAGGACTTATCGCTCTATTGACGAGAGTCGATAAGGTAGAAGTGTTGCGTTCAGGGCAACTTTGAGGACTTATCGCTCTATTGACGAGAGTCGATAAGGTAGAAGTGTTGCGTTCAGGGCAACTTTGAGGACTTATCGCTCTATTGACGAGAGTCGATAAGGTAGAAGTGTTGCGTTCAGGGCAACTTTGAGGACTTATCGCTCTATTGACGAGAGTCGATAAGGTAGAAGTGTTGCGTTCAGGGCAACTTTGAGGACTTATCGCTCTATTGACGAGAGTCGATAAGGTAGAAGTGTTGCGTTCAGGGCAACTTTGAGGACTTATCGCTCTATTGACGAGAGTCGATAAGGTAGAAGTGTTGCGTTCAGGGCAACTTTGAGGACTTATCGCTCTATTGACGAGAGTCGATAAGGTAGAAGTGTTGCGTTCAGGGCAACTTTGAGGACTTATCGCTCTATTGACGAGAGTCGATAAGGTAGAAGTGTTGCGTTCAGGGCAACTTTGAGGACTTATCGCTCTATTGACGAGAGTCGATAAGGTAGAAGTGTTGCGTTCAGGGCAACTTTGAGGACTTATCGCTCTATTGACGAGAGTCGATAAGGTAGAAGTGTTGCGTTCAGGGCAACTTTGAGGACTTATCGCTCTATTGACGAGAGTCGATAAGGTAGAAGTGTTGCGTTCAGGGCAACTTTGAGGACTTATCGCTCTATTGACGAGAGTCGATAAGGTAGAAGTGTTGCGTTCAGGGCAACTTTGAGGACTTATCGCTCTATTGACGAGAGTCGATAAGGTAGAAGTGTTGCGTTCAGGGCAACTTTGAGGACTTATCGCTCTATTGACGAGAGTCGATAAGGTAGAAGTGTTGCGTTCAGGGCAACTTTGAGGACTTATCGCTCTATTGACGAGAGTCGATAAGGTAGAAGTGTTGCGTTCAGGGCAACTTTGAGGACTTATCGCTCTATTGACGAGAGTCGATAAGGTAGAAGTGTTGCGTTCAGGGCAACTTTGAGGACTTATCGCTCTATTGACGAGAGTCGATAAGGTAGAAGTGTTGCGTTCAGGGCAACTTTGAGGACTTATCGCTCTATTGACGAGAGTCGATAAGGTAGAAGTGTTGCGTTCAGGGCAACTTTGAGGACTTATCGCTCTATTGACGAGAGTCGATAAGGTAGAAGTGTTGCGTTCAGGGCAACTTTGAGGACTTATCGCTCTATTGACGAGAGTCGATAAGGTAGAAGTGTTGCGTTCAGGGCAACTTTGAGGACTTATCGCTCTATTGACGAGAGTCGATAAGGTAGAAGTGTTGCGTTCAGGGCAACTTTGAGGACTTATCGCTCTATTGACGAGAGTCGATAAGGTAGAAGTGTTGCGTTCAGGGCAACTTTGAGGACTTATCGCTCTATTGACGAGAGTCGATAAGGTAGAAGTGTTGCGTTCAGGGCAACTTTGAGGACTTATCGCTCTATTGACGAGAGTCGATAAGGTAGAAGTGTTGCGTTCAGGGCAACTTTGAGGACTTATCGCTCTATTGACGAGAGTCGATAAGGTAGAAGTGTTGCGTTCAGGGCAACTTTGAGGACTTATCGCTCTATTGACGAGAGTCGATAAGGTAGAAGTGTTGCGTTCAGGGCAACTTTGAGGACTTATCGCTCTATTGACGAGAGTCGATAAGGTAGAAGTGTTGCGTTCAGGGCAACTTTGAGGACTTATCGCTCTATTGACGAGAGTCGATAAGGTAGAAGTGTTGCGTTCAGGGCAACTTTGAGGACTTATCGCTCTATTGACGAGAGTCGATAAGGTAGAAGTGTTGCGTTCAGGGCAACTTTGAGGACTTATCGCTCTATTGACGAGAGTCGATAAGGTAGAAGTGTTGCGTTCAGGGCAACTTTGAGGACTTATCGCTCTATTGACGAGAGTCGATAAGGTAGAAGTGTTGCGTTCAGGGCAACTTTGAGGACTTATCGCTCTATTGACGAGAGTCGATAAGGTAGAAGTGTTGCGTTCAGGGCAACTTTGAGGACTTATCGCTCTATTGACGAGAGTCGATAAGGTAGAAGTGTTGCGTTCAGGGCAACTTTGAGGACTTATCGCTCTATTGACGAGAGTCGATAAGGTAGAAGTGTTGCGTTCAGGGCAACTTTGAGGACTTATCGCTCTATTGACGAGAGTCGATAAGGTAGAAGTGTTGCGTTCAGGGCAACTTTGAGGACTTATCGCTCTATTGACGAGAGTCGATAAGGTAGAAGTGTTGCGTTCAGGGCAACTTTGAGGACTTATCGCTCTATTGACGAGAGTCGATAAGGTAGAAGTGTTGCGTTCAGGGCAACTTTGAGGACTTATCGCTCTATTGACGAGAGTCGATAAGGTAGAAGTGTTGCGTTCAGGGCAACTTTGAGGACTTATCGCTCTATTGACGAGAGTCGATAAGGTAGAAGTGTTGCGTTCAGGGCAACTTTGAGGACTTATCGCTCTATTGACGAGAGTCGATAAGGTAGAAGTGTTGCGTTCAGGGCAACTTTGAGGACTTATCGCTCTATTGACGAGAGTCGATAAGGTAGAAGTGTTGCGTTCAGGGCAACTTTGAGGACTTATCGCTCTATTGACGAGAGTCGATAAGGTAGAAGTGTTGCGTTCAGGGCAACTTTGAGGACTTATCGCTCTATTGACGAGAGTCGATAAGGTAGAAGTGTTGCGTTCAGGGCAACTTTGAGGACTTATCGCTCTATTGACGAGAGTCGATAAGGTAGAAGTGTTGCGTTCAGGGCAACTTTGAGGACTTATCGCTCTATTGACGAGAGTCGATAAGGTAGAAGTGTTGCGTTCAGGGCAACTTTGAGGACTTATCGCTCTATTGACGAGAGTCGATAAGGTAGAAGTGTTGCGTTCAGGGCAACTTTGAGGACTTATCGCTCTATTGACGAGAGTCGATAAGGTAGAAGTGTTGCGTTCAGGGCAACTTTGAGGACTTATCGCTCTATTGACGAGAGTCGATAAGGTAGAAGTGTTGCGTTCAGGGCAACTTTGAGGACTTATCGCTCTATTGACGAGAGTCGATAAGGTAGAAGTGTTGCGTTCAGGGCAACTTTGAGGACTTATCGCTCTATTGACGAGAGTCGATAAGGTAGAAGTGTTGCGTTCAGGGCAACTTTGAGGACTTATCGCTCTATTGACGAGAGTCGATAAGGTAGAAGTGTTGCGTTCAGGGCAACTTTGAGGACTTATCGCTCTATTGACGAGAGTCGATAAGGTAGAAGTGTTGCGTTCAGGGCAACTTTGAGGACTTATCGCTCTATTGACGAGAGTCGATAAGGTAGAAGTGTTGCGTTCAGGGCAACTTTGAGGACTTATCGCTCTATTGACGAGAGTCGATAAGGTAGAAGTGTTGCGTTCAGGGCAACTTTGAGGACTTATCGCTCTATTGACGAGAGTCGATAAGGTAGAAGTGTTGCGTTCAGGGCAACTTTGAGGACTTATCGCTCTATTGACGAGAGTCGATAAGGTAGAAGTGTTGCGTTCAGGGCAACTTTGAGGACTTATCGCTCTATTGACGAGAGTCGATAAGGTAGAAGTGTTGCGTTCAGGGCAACTTTGAGGACTTATCGCTCTATTGACGAGAGTCGATAAGGTAGAAGTGTTGCGTTCAGGGCAACTTTGAGGACTTATCGCTCTATTGACGAGAGTCGATAAGGTAGAAGTGTTGCGTTCAGGGCAACTTTGAGGACTTATCGCTCTATTGACGAGAGTCGATAAGGTAGAAGTGTTGCGTTCAGGGCAACTTTGAGGACTTATCGCTCTATTGACGAGAGTCGATAAGGTAGAAGTGTTGCGTTCAGGGCAACTTTGAGGACTTATCGCTCTATTGACGAGAGTCGATAAGGTAGAAGTGTTGCGTTCAGGGCAACTTTGAGGACTTATCGCTCTATTGACGAGAGTCGATAAGGTAGAAGTGTTGCGTTCAGGGCAACTTTGAGGACTTATCGCTCTATTGACGAGAGTCGATAAGGTAGAAGTGTTGCGTTCAGGGCAACTTTGAGGACTTATCGCTCTATTGACGAGAGTCGATAAGGTAGAAGTGTTGCGTTCAGGGCAACTTTGAGGACTTATCGCTCTATTGACGAGAGTCGATAAGGTAGAAGTGTTGCGTTCAGGGCAACTTTGAGGACTTATCGCTCTATTGACGAGAGTCGATAAGGTAGAAGTGTTGCGTTCAGGGCAACTTTGAGGACTTATCGCTCTATTGACGAGAGTCGATAAGGTAGAAGTGTTGCGTTCAGGGCAACTTTGAGGAAAGTAGGGTTTAAATTCTGAGAAGACTTTGTCAGATATTTTGTTTTAAACTGCGCCAAAGTTTTAAAACTCAAGCCACATATTTTCCGAAATATCTGATTCTGGGAACAGGGGTACCCCCTGCGTTCATACTCTTGAATTGAGCTGCGTATTTTTGAAAGAACGCATCTCCAAACTGCTGCGTTTGGGTCTGGTTCGCTTGCCTTTTGGACGCAGGGTCTTGTCCTGCGTCTTATCAGAAGCCCAAGCGGCTATAATGATGACGAAGAGTCCCTATTGGGGCGGGAGTCTTGGAACTCTGCCCTTTCATTATAAATAGGGCTGATTAGTCATGTCAAGAGGCTTTAACGTTTAAGCTTCTTTCTTGAACTCCCAAACGAGTTTCTTCTCGTTATTTCTAAAAACTGTTCAGCAGTTTCGTTTCATCTTCCAGTGATGGCCCCCAAGAGATCTCGCTCGAGCGATGACGACGAGACGGTGCACCCTATCCCGCCGTCAAGGAAGATTTTCGGGTCCTTTTCCTGGCCGACGTCGACGCCTCCCGCGCCTGGTCATCGAGGTAAGTCCCGCTGCCTTCTTCGTTCCAGGCATTCTTCATCAATGGGTTTTCTTGAAACTCTCTAGATGAGTTCTGGTTGATGATGACGAATAGAATTCGTCGTTTCAATCTTGAATGTGCATAGAGTTCGCATTTCTCTTGATGAGAACTGTTCATCTTCTTGACTGAAAGAACTTCTTGTGTCCACTGTAATGGTGAAGAATCAAACCCTTGATGTTGAACACACGGAGAAATTTCTGTGTTTGTTGATAAGATTTGTTTGTTTTAAGTACGAACAATCATTCATGTGTTCTTTGGGTCTTGCATGCGGATGCAGGTTTCCGTGTTTACTGATAAGATGAAGAGATTAATCTTCCAATCTGGAACACAAGCAGAAGTCCTGCGTTCATGGCTATTGAACGCAAGTTTAACTTTCTTGCGTTCAGGGTGAACCTAACGCATGTTTAGACTTGCTGCGTTTGTCTCCATCTATTTTGCTAACTTTGCTTTAGCTTGTACGCCAGGTGGGGCTTCTGTTGCCGAACCTCTTGTCATATCTGATGATGAAGGAGCAGAGGATCCTCTTATTCCACCCATCTCTGTGATCTTCCCGCACGAGGACTTCGAGCGGGTGTGTGATGAGAAGGTTCGTCTGTTTCCCCATTCTGTTCTTTTTCTTTCCAGACGTTTAGAAAACTTGGTGAGGCAAGCTTTCTGCATTGTAATGCACGGGTGGGGCTCTTTCTCTGAGTTTCGAGCGCCTATTGTGGAAGGGTTGAAAGCTCTTGCGGAAGTCAGTCCCTTCTATGCTAAGCGCTTTGACGAGACGATATATCGATACTCGGGGGCCGCTCGTTATCTAGAGGAGTTGCAGTACACAGACTTGGAGTCTAAAATCCAATGGGCCATCGGCGACGCTATGCTGAAGGAGGCAATTGCTGCTAAGGTTCGAGCCTCAGATATTTCAGAGAAGAAGGCTCGTATCTGGAGCTTGCAGAAGCGACGTCATCAAGCCAAGGCCAGACTGAATGCAGGGGAGATAACTCAGGGAGAGTTCAACCTTGAGGATGCTACTCTCGCATCAGAAGTTCAAGCTGAGAAGGAGGCTGTCGAAGTGCTAAAGCAAGAGGCCTCTGCTGCTGCTGCAGTTCCTGATGCTGAGCTTCACAAGAGAATTAGGGAAGGAGTGCTGGCGAAGCATGAAAAATCCATATCTAATACAGAAGCTTATCTTATGAGTTTTTCTTTACTTTAAATCCCAGCAACTCTTGTTTTGATTTTGTAATAACTCTATGTTGTTTTCTTCAAACACTTATCATCTGCATGAAATATGTTGCCGCTATTTTCCTTGCATATTTCTGTGTTTGTCTGGAATGTTGCAGTCTTGTTGTGATGTTGGAACTTCTGCAAGTTATTCCTTTATGTTCATATGATCTGAACGCAGGCTCATTGAGGACATCTAGCTTTGTTTGACCTCGACTTCAAGACTTGGATGATGGTCATAAGTCTGGTCTTTTAGAAAAACCTGATTTCTTCTAGTTTGTAGAATACCTCCTGGAGGTTGAAACGATCATGTTGCACGTTCATTGGTGTGAACGCAGTGTCAGATTCTGTAGCTGTAGGGCTTGAAACGCAGCTGTAGCCATGTTTTGAACGCAACCGGAGGACTTGCGTTCAGGTGGACTGAACGCAGGCTTTATCAAGGACGCATGGTTCATACAGGTCTGAACGCAGCTCTGAGATTTGAGCTGTGTTCAGACAAGTCTGACGCACTCCGACTTGTCACGGATCCCCTTTGTTGTTGTTTGGGGTAATTTCTGGAAGTTGAAATGACTACGCTGTGCGTTCGTTGGTGTAAACGCAGCATCAGGTTCTGCAGCTGTAGGTCTTGAAACGCAGCTGTAGACATGTTTTGAGTGTAGCCATAGGACTTGCGTTCAGGAGAGCTGAATGTAATCAAAATTGAGATCTTTTCTCGAAACAGATTATGCTGATAGCTATCTGAAAGACTTTGAAAAATTCTTTTATTAAAATGAACTTTAAATCGTCAGAGGTGTAGTGTTAACTTGACGACATACAAAGTAGAAGAACTTATTTGTTCAGACAAACATTTGATGAGCAACCCCCAGCTAAGCTCAAGAAACTTGTAGCTTACGGGTAATATTGCTTGAGAAATTTTCCATTAATCGGCATCATAAGTCTGTCGCCTTTCTTGTTGATGAGACGATAAGCTCCGTTGGAATAGACTGTCTCAACAACAAAGGGTCCTTCCCATTTGGGATTGAACTTCCCCTTGGTTTTGTGGGTCATTACCATGGGTCGTCGATTAGCCAGAACTAAATCGCCTTTCTTGAAAATCCGTTCCTTAACCTTTTTGTTGTAGGCTTTAGAAATACGGGCTTGATATAGTTCGATCTGTTGTTGAGCCTGAAGTCGTTTGTCGTCTAAGGCTTCAAGCTCTTGCAGACGTCGCTCGTGTTTCTCTTCATCTGTCAATCCGGTTGCGATAGCGACTCTTAATGAAGGAATTTGGATTTCTAATGGCAGTACGGCCTCACAGCCGTATACCAAAGAAAACGGCGTAGCTCTTGTAGGGGTCCTTACTGTTGTACGGTAGGCCCACAAACATTCACCGAGTCTTTCGTCCCAATCGCGTCGGCTCTTGGACACGAACTTTTTGAGGAGCTTCACGATAGTTTTGTTAAAAGCCTCTGCAAGGCCGTTTGCCGGCGGATAGTATGCCGTGGATGCGACACTTTGGATGCGAAATTTATCACAGAATCTCTGAAATCCAAAGCTAACGAATTGTGTCCCGTTGTCGTGAACTATTCGTCTCGGGACTCCAAAGCGATATACGACATGATGTTTAATGAACTTGATCACGTTCTTTGTCTTGACTTCTTTTAGCGGGATTGCCTCCGCCCATTTGGAGAAATAGTCGGTCACGGCCAGAATGAACCGGTGTCCTTTGGAAGTCGGAGGAGAAATTGGTCCCACGATATCCATGCCCCACATTTCAAATGGCCAAGTTGCAGATGTAGGATGCAAATTACTTGGCGCTTGATGGATAAAATCGCCATGAATTTGACATTCGTGGCAATGTCTGGCGTAGTCCACCGCGTCTGCGAACATCTTCGGCCAATAATAACCAATTCGTCGAAGACGATCGCCTAACTTAGCTCCAGGCTGATGAGCTCCGCACATTCCGTCATGAGCTTCCTTAAGAGCTTCTTTTGCCTCCTTCCGGGAGAGACATCGAAGCAAAATTCCATCATGTGATCTACGATACAGGGTTTGAGAAACTGCATCGTAATAGAATTGGAGGGCCTTCCGTTTGATAGTGGCCGCTTCCTTGTGGTCATCGGGCAAAATTCCGTATATAGCATAATCGATGTACGGGAATCGCCAATCTCTAGCTTCTAATTCCATCGAGGTTGTACAGACTTCTCTTATTGATGTCTCCTCTGAGCTTTCCTCTGTAGGAATCCTGAAACAGCATAATTCGCGTCCTGCAACTGAGATAGTAGTCTCAGCCCCTGGGGGTAATGCTAATGAGGTTGCTAAAGAGGCTAATGCATCTGCATAAGCATTCTGAGCTCGCGGGATGTACTCAATAAAGAAGCCCTCGAACTTCTTAGCTTGCTCTAGCACTGCGAAGTAGTACGGGATCAAGTCTTCATGGCGTACTTCATATTCCCCCCGGATTTGATTGACGATGAGCTGGGAGTCACCGTAAGCTTCAAGGCGCTGAACATTAAGTCCCTCAGCAAATTGCATTCCTAATAATAGGGCATTATATTCGGCTACATTGTTGGTGCAGGGTTTGATTAGGGAAAATCCTCTTGGTATTATGTGACCATTCGGGGAGACGAGCACTACCCCCACTCCTGCAGTAATTGCTCCATGAGGATTCGCTCTGGATGCCCCGTCGAAGAACAACTTCCACACCTGCGTGGTTTCTTGAGTAACGCAAGTTTCAGCAACTTCATCTGGCAATTCTTCATACAACTTTGATGTTCCCGTCACTGGATGATCGGCTAAGAAGTCTGCCAATGCTTGACCCTTGACTGCCTTTTGCGGCATGAATTGCATATCATATTGTGACAGGAGGATGGCCCATTTTGCAAGCCGGCAATTTAGAGATGATGGTTTGGTCATCAGAACTCTTAAGGGATTCACCTTAGAAATGACATGAATTGTCTGTCCAACTAGGTAATGTCGCATCTTCTGAACTGCGAATACCAAGGCGAGACATTCTTTTTCGACTGGATTGTACCGGTGTTCGGCTCCCATCATAGTCCTGCTTAAATAGTAGATGGCCTGCTCCTGCCCTTGATCGTTATTCTGTGCTAACAAAGCACCAAGAGAGTGTTCCATGGCTCTTACATACAACAGGAATGGTTTCCCTGATATTGGAGCCACGAGAACAGGCGGTTGAGTGAGATATCTCTTAATCTCCTCGAATGCTTTTTGACATTCTCCATCCCAAACAAAGGATATTCCTTTCTTCATGAGTTTAGAGAAAGGTTGGCAACGCCCTGAAAGATTTGATATGAACCTTCGAATGTAGGCCAGTCTGCCTTGCAAACCTCTGAGCTCTTTGAGATTCTTTGGAGGTGGCATGTCTTGGATGGCACGCACTTTCTCTGGATCAAGAGAAATTCCCTTGGAAGTAACGATAAATCCCAGGAATTTTCCACTTGAAACTCCGAGGAACGATTTTGTCGGGTTCATCTTCAGCTGATGTGCTCGCATGATTTCGAACATTGTCTTCAGATCTGCAAGATGATCGTCTTTACATTGACTCTTTACTGCTATGTCATCAACGTAGCACTCGATCTTCTTTCGTAGATGTTCGTGAAAGATCGTGTTCATTGCACGTTGATAAGTTGCACCTGCATTTTTCAGGCCGAAGGGCATCACTGTGTAGCAATACACCCCCAGCGGTGTTCTAAAGGCAGTATGCTTTTCGTCATCTGGGTGCATCTTGATTTGATTATACCCAGAGAATCCGTCCATAAAAGACATCCTTTCGTATCCGCAAGTGTTGTCGATCATGACATCAGTAATAGGAAGAGGAAACTCGTCTTTTGGACAAGCTGCGTTAAGATCGCGGAAATCAATGCATATCCGGACCTTACCGTTTTTCTTGGGAACTGGAACAATGTTGGCTACCCAGTCTGGGTGTTGTTCTTCCCTGACAAAACCTGAGTCTATAAGCTTTTTAACTTCTGACTCGATTGATTCCATGATCTCTGGACGAAACCTGCGTTGTTGTTGTTTAACGGGTTTTACATCCGGATCGATGTTGAGACGATGCATAGCGACCTTTGGGTCAAGGCCGGGCATATCCTCATAATTCCAGGCGAAGACATCTATATACTCTCGGATGAGAGATATAAGATTCTCTTTTTCGGATGATGATAAGTCTTCCGCGATAAAGATAGGTTTGGGGTTGGATTCGTCTCCTATGTTGATCTGGATCACTTTATCTTCAGTGGGTGGTTCGCGTTGTTCAAAACACATGTCCCATAAGATGTTGAGGCGTTTGATCCAAGGATCGTCGGTGAATTCGATTAATTCTTCATCACCCCCTGCGTCTTCATCCGGATGACTGGTTGAAGTCATGTTTACAGTCAGACTCTTAAAGAAGGGTCCAACACTGACGTCAGATTCACAGGAAGATATTCTGGATGAATGATCTTGGCCCAGATAATTACTGATTTCATCTTCTGAGGCGGAGGGAGTTGTGACATAACCTAAACCACTTCTGGTTTTGTGGTAATAATCTTGAGGTTTTCCTTCAGGGGCTAGAGACATTCGGACTGGGGTTCGTCTACCTTTCCCGAAATTCAGACCCTGTTTTTCATTAAAATTATACCCCATTCGTTTCATCAATTGGATGGAATTGGGTTCGTGATAATGAAACTGAGGAACTCCATCGTCTTCCTCTGAACTTCCTCGCTTAAGTTGTTCGGGTTTGACTCTGCCGAACTGGATCGGCTTCTGCCCTTTCCTTTTGGACGGGACTTTGTAGAAAGCCTTTTGTGCGTCTTCCACTTCTTCATTGGAAGCGAAAGATGACTTGATTGGCATTGTTAGACATGCCTCTGTGCACAATGCGTGCCATGAGTGGGTACCTGCATCACGATCATTTACTATTTGTCCAACTTTAAAGGATTCATCAGACAAGTACGCCAAAATAAAATCTTCATTAATGCACCATTCGCCCTCACTCGGTACATTATTATTGTTCTCGACTGAACCAATTACATCAAAGTTTAACTCCCATGGACAATTCCCTTGCGGATCTGGCTCGACATCAGCTTCATTGCCACTGTCAACATCTTCTTTCTCCTGAGATTCCAAGTAGAAAACAGAGTCGGTGTGAAAGTTTTCTACCCCTCGGAAAGGATATTTTTCCGCAATCAGGGTTCGAACTTCTCCCTCATCATTAGCATATTTCATGACCTGATGTAGGGTAGACGGGACAATGCGGTTTGCATGTATCCATGGTCGTCCTAGCAAAAGATTGTAGGACGTGTCCGCATCTATGATGTAGCATGCTACTTCAGACTTAAGATCTCCGATCTGGCACCTGAGTTTGATCTTCCCTAGGGGTCGAGTACTGTTGGCGTTGAAACCAAAGATAGTGGTCTGGGTAGTGTGCAACCGATGCATAGGAATCCCTAAAACCTGCATGACCCTGTAAGGCATAATGCTGAGTGCGGAGCCCGGGTCAACCTGGACACGACTGATTTCAGAAGATCCGATATACCCTGTGTAGTACAGTGGTCGGTCATGTTCGTGTTTGACCTGCATGTCTTCTTGTGTGAATGATATGCAGGGTAGACTTCTCGCCGCTTGCAGGCATTGCAGACAAGTTTGATCATCAGAAGCTTCAGGAACTGGAATGACTTGGGTGATGAAGCTCTCTGTATTCTTCAATGCCTCAATGAGAGCTTCCTTGGTGGTTTTGGACAACCTCAGGAGCTCGTATAGAGTAATCCTGGCCGGTATGTTGGCCAGTTGCGCCATGACATTGAATTGGAATGGATTGCTCGACTCCCCGTGTTCCTGGTGGAGATTCCTGTTGAACCGGAGTTCTTTTTGTTTCCCCTTATCCGCTGGCTTCTTCGGGACAGAACCTCCAGCGTCTTGGGGCTGTTCCTCGACTTCTTGAGCATTCTGGCCGTAGTCTTTCAAGTAAGTCTTTCCAGACCGAGTGCCAGGGTGATCTCCCGGATATGCTGCCAGGGCAATCCTCTCCTCTTCTGAATCTGTAAGGGTTTTGAGGTGGTCATCATTCTCAGTAACGGAGGGGCTAATCATGTTAGAAGACTTAGCCTTGCCTCCTTTCTTCTTGGACCAGGTATTCGTCCACTGTTGGTCCTCCACTAGATCAGGGTGGACCCACATGATTTCTCCTTTGGAAATTGTGAGGGGTACCAACCCCCTGTCCTTCTGATTGTGTAAGTCGGTGTTTTTCAGGTGCATCTCCCCTTTACGGACTGGGATGACACCGTCTGCAGCAGCTACAGGAGGAAAATCACCGAATTGGACCGCAATCAAGTTAGTAGATACAGTCTTCTGCTCCGGCTTCAGAGTAAGTACATTAGCATTCACCAAATTTTGCAAGATGTCCTTGAACACATAGCATTTTCTGGTAGGATGTCCCAAGAACCTGTGATAGCGACAGTAATTGGGGTCATCTATCTTCCCTGCTTCATCTGGCTTTCTGATTTCGGGGAGCTGCAATTTATTGTTCTTCCGAAGTAGTTGGAACAGAGTGTCCACATGCTCTTCTTTGAACGAATACTGCTTGGGTGCTCTTTGCTGATTGGGCGTCTTGCCTTGCTTAGTAGGCGGTGGGACTTGCGTGTAGTCAGCTGCTAAAGTCTCTTTTCCCTTAGACCGCTGGGCATTGTTCTGATTGCGTTGTTGCTGCGGTTTGGGTTGTGGCTCTTCTTCAGCTTTTATCTGAGCGACAATCTCTTCAGCTTGCTCCCCTTGTGAAACTAGTTGTCTCCAAGAGCGACATTCTGCTACTCCCATCTGGGCGAGGAGCTGAGTCTGCAGGTTGTGCCTGCAAGTTTCAACTAGAGTTGATTGGGTCATACCTGATGGGCATCGCAATGCCATGCTACGGAACCTTTCCACATAGGCTTTAATAGATTCTCCCTTCTTTTGCTTTGTGGCGAGAAGAGTAGGAACCGAAACCTCTGTGTCATCTTCGAAGAATCTGGCCAAGAAAAGCCTTTCCAAATCTACCCACTTCTGGATAGATCCAGCAGGCAGTTTCATAAACCATTCAAAGGCCACCCCTTTAAGAGTGCCGATGAACAAGCGCGTCAGAATGGCATCATTGGCTACCACATCTCCTGTTTGAGACTTGAAGTAGTAGATATGCTGATTTGGTGACCCTGTACCGTCGAAAGGTTGTAGCGTTGGAGCCTTAAACTTTGGTGGGTAGGGAGCCGTATCCCATTCTGCAGGGTAGGGTCGTATCACTCCTTCCTCGCGAAGCTCGCTCCTGTTGGCCATTGCGTTAAGGCGGGCTTCTAGCTCGTCTACTTTGGTTGACTGAGGATACAGTTCTTTTTCCATCTCCTTCTCATTGTCAGAAGAAGAATCTAAGTTGTGAGTCTCACGATCTGAGTGTTCGTGCACCTTCTGCTTTCCTTTTGACGTAGTCCTCCGGGAAGACTCGGGTTTTTGCCCTTTTTCAGCGAGAAATTGGACGAACATATCCTTCAATTGGAGAAGTGTCTCCTGTTGTGCCTGGAGCATGGTATGATGTTCATCCACTCTTTTAGCTATGTCCTCGGGATTCGTCGTCATGTAAACAGAAACTTTTTGTGCTCCAACAGAGCTTGAAGATTGAGATTCAGCTATTGCCGAATGTTCATCACTTGTCGTAATCCCTTGGGCTAACCTTTGGTAATTAACCGGGCGGATAGCTCCAGTCCGTGACCGGGTATGTCGATATACCCCTTCGAACTCGTCGCAAATTTCTCGAACGGTCGGGGAATGGCTTCTTTCTGATTCATCGGAACTGGGACACGGGGCTTTTCCTCTACTGGTCATGTTGATGGTAACCTGAGGGTATTCAGCTTCAGAAACTTTCTTCTTTTGACGTCGTCGTTTGGTAGGTCTTGCGACGTCAGTCAATCTGTCGAATACAGATCTGCGAGGTTCAGGAATACAACAGTGACATTCGGAAAGGACTGTTGAAATAAGCCGTTCGCAATGACATGGATGGGCTGCTCGTTGCGTTGGCTTTTCTCTGGAAAGCAACTCTCGCAAATCTGAGACCCGAGGACAGTTCTTCATCGGGGATGAAACTCCCTGTTCTTGAGTGGGTGAAATTGGTTCTTGTTGAACCTGACGGACCCTATTGCATTCGGGCGTCGAAGCGTGAGGGTCGCGTTTTGATTTATAAACACTAGGCCTTGGCCTGCGTTTAGTTGAAGGAACAGACCCTTTAGGGTCTTGTTTTGTTTGGACGCACTCTTGAGGTGCTTGTTTTCCCTTAACAGGGCTGTGCTTTGATTGGACAACGCACCACTGAGGGTCGCGTTTAAGTTGAATCACCCGAGGTTTGTAATTGGATTCATTACCTCGAAGTGTGCGTTCGCAATGCTTAGGCAGATCTTCGGGGACGCAATCCTTGCGTTGGACTCGGGATTGATTTTCTCGGAGGTGTGCTCGTCGGATGGACCTTCTTCGTCGTCGAGCAGCGTTTTTCTTGGCTTGTTTCAAAGCCTTAGTATCAGCAACACCGGCGTTGATTGTGCCTATCTCTGTCATAGGCCTTTTACAACCAAGTACACGCTGTGTCGACATAGGCGTGTGATCTTCGGTTTGCAGAGCGAGCTTGAGGCTTTGGCCAAAGGAGAGGACTTTCTTTGGCGTCTCAACAGCAGTTAAGACTTCTTTAGAGCTCTTACAAGCATCTCGCCTAGCCTTAGGGCTGAGCGATCCGGAAGAGAGAGCCTCCTCGTATTTGGCTTGGTCAAATTCCACGACCAAGGTTTCCACGGTTGTTCCAGTGAGGTGAACGTCGGATTGCGCCACCACCTCTTCGTCAGAGAAGCTAGTCCCCAGCGGAGTCGCCATCTTTTGTTTGTGGGAAATTTTGTAATAAAAAGAATATAAGGAAAGAATTGCGTTTGATTTTATTCTCTCTAACTGCTTAGAAAAAGAATGATTACAACTCTCTCAACTCTCGATTACAATTTGGATTCCTAGTTACAAAAGAGAAGAGAATGATCTGGATTCTCCCCTTTGTTTAATTCTGGGTTCTTCACGGTAGCGATGAGATGCCTCCCTCGAATGCTTGCGTCGAGTTTGCTTCTCGTTGACGATCCGAATATCTATACTTCACTGGAACAACTGTCTTGGCCGGTTGATAACTCTTGTCGAGTTTTGTGATTCAGAACAAGTAACAAACTCTAATGATAGAGTTGTTGGAACCGAAAATAATTCGGTTGATAAGCCAAATATCGATGGTTTAGAGATCCTCCGTTTGTTGATTTCCCAGACTGTGTAAGGAGTCAATCCTCCTTTTTTTCTGATTCTGGAAGATTTGATCGAAAGATCCCCCTCCGATTAATGAAAAGAAATCTCTCTTGATCTGATCATCAAAAATCCGATCTCCCCCAATCCAAAAAGGAGATCCCTTACTCTGTTGAGTTTGTTGCTATTTATAGGGGGATTAGGGGTGTAACTGCCCCCATAATCCGCGCCTAAATGGGGGTTTAGTTACCCCATTAGTCGGGTGTAACAACCCACTAAAGCCACTCCTCAAATCGTGGGTGAAGAACAGCTTCGAAGTTGTTACGATCACGTTTGAATGAGTCAGAACCTTGACCTGCGTTCTGGCGGTGATTGAGCTGCGTTTGGCAGTGATGGATGAGCTGCGTTGGCAACGGTTGATAAGCTGCGTTGGGCAGCGATGGTTGATAAGCTGCGTTCGAGCTGTGCTTGGCAGCGATTGGAGCTGCGTTGGGCAGCGATTGATAAGCTGCGTTGGGCAGCGATGGAGCTGCGTTGGGCAGCGATGGAGCTGCGTTCGAGCTGTGCTTGGCAGCGATTGGAGCTGCGTTCGAGCTGTGCTTGGCAGCGATTGGAGCTGCGTTCGAGCTGTTGATTGTTGTAGTATTTAGATTTCTCTGTCTTTATATATGGATGACACCAAAGACCAGTAAAGAAGGTCTTATTCAGGCCATTTGTGACAATTGAGGCATCTCAATAACGCTCTATCAACTGCAGGTCATGATCTCCACTGAGTGTGTCGAATATCATTACACTGCTCATCAGCACCTCTAATGGTTGCTAATATAATATTAGTCATGTTGTTGTCGCAGCCATCAAGATCAATCATCTCACATAAGAAGCTGCATTCGTGTTTATAGCTGTTGAAGCGGCGTAGGTGATTGAATCGGTGTAGTGTCTTGATGATGGTACGCGGGGAGGACTTCCACGTCTTGGTTTGAAGAGATCGTCGATTTGTAATCCTTTCTGTCAGAGTATTGCTAAAGACTGTCGTTTTGTAATCTTTGCTTTAACTCTTTGACATGTGAAAATCTTCGAATTGTAGCCTTCTGGAAGTCGTCAGATTGTAACTTCCATCATCGGTGTTTGATGGGGGATAAGCTATCTATTGTGATTTTTAGACAGCCTACAGAACCCCCTCCAAAGTTTTCGAAAGTTCGCGGTTGACTGGGACGAATTTTCGGAATACTTTGGATCTTAACTCTGATCTTAGAGTTGTTGATTCCTTGTCGTAAAGGAGTCGTTCTCTGCACTCGCTTCGAAGGCATCTTGGTTGAAGGGATTTGTCACATAGGGCCTGTGTGAAGGTATGTGCCATAATCCTGCTTCTGGAATGTGGGGGTGGACCCTGCATTTTGAACTTGAGATGCGGGTTTCACCGTTGCATGTTGAATTTGGAACACAGGTGTGACCTCGGCGTTTGGTTTTTTGCATCGCGGGTCAACGTTTTGACTTAAGACATGGAAGTGGCTTCCGTGCATTTTTGACTAAGTCTTTGAGACTTGTCTTTGGCGCATCTGTTTTAAGTCTCGACTCACATCTATTAAGCTGATGGGCCTGCAAATGTGCGTAGGATTTTTGGCAAACCCTCAGCCATCAACGGATTTGATAAGCCTTTACCGACTACCGTTTGAGTCGGGCTAGCATGTGAATTATCTAGGTCCGTTCCACATGTAACGTTGTGCTAAGAGAATGAACTCTCTTAGTCTTGATGCTATGATTTTGAATACATAGACTTTGTCATTTTGACGGGAAAAGACTAACCGGCAACGCGTGTTAGGCGTAGACTTATCTCTATTTAGGGATCGAGATAAAGTCCCCCATGCGTGTGAGGCATGGATTTTGATGTCCTTTTCACGGTAAAAGACTAACCGGCAACGCGTGTTAGGCGTAGACTTATCTCTATTTAGGGATCAAGATAAAGTCCCCCATGCGTGTGAGGCATGGATTTTGATGTCCTTTTCACGGTAAAAGACTAACCGGCAACGCGTGTTAGGCGTAGACTTATCTCTATTTAGGGATCAAGATAAAGTCCCCCATGCGTGTGAGGCATGGATTTTGATGTCCTTTTCACGGTAAAAGACTAACCGGCAACGTGTGTTAGACATTGACTTATCCCTACTTAGGATTCAGGATAAAATTCCCCATGCGTGTAAGGCATGGATTTTGGCGTTATTAATAACGACCTGCTACGATATTGAATACGTAGGCTTTGCTATTATTGCGGGAATAGGCTACCCGGCAGCATGTGTTAGATGCAGACTTATCTCTAATTAGGGATCGAGATAAAGTCCCCCATGCGTGTGAGGCATGGATTTTGATGTCCTTTTCACGGTAAAAGACTAACCGGCAACGTGTGTTAGACATTGACTTATCCCTACTTAGGATTCAGGATAAAATTCCCCATGCGTGTAAGGCATGGATTTTGGCGTTATTAATAACGACCTGCTACGATATTGAATACGTAGGCTTTGCTATTATTGCGGGAATAGGCTACCCGGCAGCATGTGTTAGATGCAGACTTATCTCTAATTAGGGATCGAGATAAAGTCCCCCATGCGTGAAGGCATGGATTTTTGGTGTCATTTCTTTCTGTGTAGCTTGAAACACCGAAAGAATTAACAAGTTCATTGGGGGGTTGACTGTTAGAGGTGTTATGTTAACCTAACAGTATTTTATGGACCTATCGCTCTATTGAAGAGAGTCGATAAGTGGATTTTGTCAGAGGTGTAGTGTTAACGTGACAGGATTTGTGTTGCAATTGGAGCAACTTTGGGGACTTATCATCCTATTGACGAGGATTGATAAGTGGGTTTTGTCAGAGGTGTAGTGTTAACGTGACAGGATTTGTGTTGCAATTGGAGCAACTTTGGGGACTTATCATCCTATTGACGAGGATTGATAAGTGGGTTTTGTCAGAGGTGTAGTATTAACGTGACAGGATTTGTGTTGCAATTGGAGCAACTTTGGGGACTTATCATCCTATTGACGAGGATTGATAAGTGGGTTTTGTCAGAGGTGTAGTATTAACGTGACAGGATTTGTGTTGCAATTGGAGCAACTTTGGGGACTTATCATCCTATTGACGAGGATTGATAAGTGGGTTTTGTCAGAGGTGTATTGTTAACGTGACAAGAATTTGTGTTGCGATCGGAGCAACTTTGGGGACTTATCATCCTATTGACGAGGATTGATAAGTGGGTTTTGTCAGAGGTGTAGTATTAACGTGACAGGATTTGTGTTGCAATTGGAGCAACTTTGGGGACTTATCATCCTATTGACGAGGATTGATAAGTGGGTTTTGTCAGAGGTGTAGTGTTAACGTGACAGGATTTGTGTTGCAATTGGAGCAACTTTGGGGACTTATCATCCTATTGACGAGGATTGATAAGTGGGTTTTGTCAGAGGTGTAGTGTTAACGTGACAGGATTTGTGTTGCAATTGGAGCAACTTTGGGGACTTATCATCCTATTGACGTGGAGCAACTTTGGGGACTTATCATCCTATTGACGAGGATTGATAAGTGAGTTTTGTCAGAGGTGTAGTGTTAACGTGACAAGAAAGATATTGCTATGGAAGCAATTTTGAGAACTTATCGCTCTATTGGAAAGAGTCGATAAGTTGATTTTGTCAAAGGTGTAGTGTTAACGTGACAAGAAAGATATTGCTATGGAAGCAATTTTGAGAACTTATCGCTCAATTGGAGAGAGTCGATAAGTTGATTTGGTCGTCAGAGGTGTGGTGTTAACTTGACGAGTTTGTGGACCTATCGCTCTATTGAAGAGAGTCGATAAGTTGATTTGGTCGTCAGAGGTGTGGTGTTAACTTGACGAGTTTGTGTGACGAGGATTGATAAGTGGGTTTTGTCAGAGGTGTAGTGTTAACGTGACAAGGAGAATATTGCTATGGAAGCAATTTTGAGGACTTATCGCTCTATTGAAGAGAGTCGATAAGTGGATTTTTGTCAGAGGTGTAGTGTTAACGTGACAAGAAAGAACTTATCATCCTATTAATTTTGAGAACTTATCGCTCTATTGGAGAGAGTCGATAAGTGGATTTTTGTCAGAGGTGTAGTGTTCAGAAGTGTAATGTTAACTCGACGATGTGAAAGATTCGTTACTCTTAATCCAATGGATTCCAAGTAACCAACCCCCAGTCTTGATGAAGACTTAGCAGGGGAATAAAAAAAAGGTAGACAAGGCACATCACCTAGTGGAGCACTATCCATGAAGTCGGAATAGAGTCACATCACCAGCTAGGTCATTATCTGATGAGTTTGACTATCAGAGGTAACTGTTAACGTGATAGATGTTGGACCCGCCATCCTACTGAAGAGGATTGACTTCAGTGGCCGTAGTATC
>NW_017973399.1:0-14092 GCF_001876935.1 Asparagus officinalis
CAATATGATTTCAAAGAAGACCAGGTAGTGGCGACTCTCGACACTCTACTCAAGAGTGGGCGAATTAAGCTACCAGAAGCCGCCAAACCGGAGGAGGCGGACAAAACCGGTGACCCAAGTTACTGTGCATATCACAGATTCCTTGGGCATCACACAACCAAGTGCTACGTCCTCAAGGACAAACTCCAGGCCCTCTACGACGCGGGGGTCTTGAAGAAAGAGAAGGTCCAAAAGCAGGTGACGGCGAACATGGTCACTTTGAGCTTTGGGACGGGTCTCCCGGAGGTTCAAGCTCCGGCGGGGATAATTCCTATCCCCAAGGCGGTTTTGAAGATCACTAACGACGATCCTCACAACCAGCGGGAGAAGGGTTTGGTTCCACAAACTCTGCCATCAGGGCAAGTGATGTGGGTCCATCCGGACCTCCTCGACGACGAGCAGTGGACCGCACAGCCTTCCAAGGAGGCTAAGAGGAAATATTGCAACGTTGTCACCGCCATCCTGGATACAGACGACGCGGCGATGACTGCCTTAACCGACTCTGAAGAAGACACCAACGTCTTCGCCACGAGAGCCGGAAAGGAGTTCGCGAAAGAATATCCGCTGCAGCAGTCCCTCCCAATCCAGAGGAGCCAAGTTCAAGCCGCCAGCCTTACCGGTTCAACGTGCTCGCGCAATTGAAAAGCATACCCGCGCGAATCACCGTGTACGACCTCCTCCGGTTATCTAGGCCTACCCGGGAAGCCCTACAAGAGGCGTTGGCTGACGCAGAGGCGTTCTCGACTCATTTCTCAAAAGAAACGGAGATCGAACAGGGCTGTACAACTTGCTGCCAAGTTTCAGAGAGACAGATCCCCTGCATCACTTTCACCCCCGAGGACATGCTCATCAAGAACACGTCCCATGACCGGCCGCTGTACTTCACAGGATACGTCGGCTCGGCGAAAGTGGATCGGATCCAGGTTGACCCGGGGTCCGCACTGAGCATCGTGCCCCTGAAGCTAATCAAACATTTGGGGATACCGTCGAAGCGCCTAGCCTCGACCTCGACTACCATCTTCGGCTTCAACGCCACAGGGACTCGGCCACTCGGCAAAATCCGCCTGAAATGTCGGATAGGCGACATGAAGACGGAGGTGACGTGCTACGTTATCGATGCTGAACCCTCCTACAACATACTCCTGGGGCGTCCGTGGATTCATGGCAACCGGATCGTTCCATCCACGCTACACCAGTGTTTGAAGTACGTGGACGACTACGAGCGGGTAAGAACGGTAGTGGCCGACAAACACCCCTTTAAGGGCGTCGAGAACTACTTCGCGGATTCTCTGCTATACCAGGACCCCGACCAGCCACCGGTGGAAGAACTGGAAAGTGGCAATGAGGCGGATAGCGAACCTGAATACGGTGACAGCTTAATTCTGAACGACTTTGAGTCGATTGTAATTGGTTATGAGAGTCACCATGTAACTAACGCCGTTCAGGCAGAGAAGCTTATCATGAATGAGAAATCCGACCTTGCTTATTTGTCGTCTTGCTCCTCGTCCGAAGACGACGCACCTAATAACTCATGGTCGACACTCTACAGTGAGTCTTCTCTACACTTGCCGGTATGTTCGTCATACATCTTCAAGACGCGGCCGATCGAGCCATCGCGAGCTGTATTCGTCGTGCCAGCACGGAAGAGGTATCGAAAAGACATCATCTTCGGTCGAATCGATCGCCCCCTACGCACGCTATGGGACGAATCTGAGGACGAAGACCCAGCGCCCCAGTTCTCGCAATACAGTCGAGTGGCGAAACGCATAATGAGCAACATGGGGTACGACCTCACTCGCTTGGAGGGCCTGAATTACGGCCGAGGACGCAAGACGGTCATCAAACCATCCTACGTCCCCAAAGGGAAGCCCTCAAATTACTTCAACAGGACTAGGAGAGGCTTAGGCTACTCCTCCTCCTCATCGGAGTGTTGTTTTTACGTCGACGAGGATTCCGATTACGCATGTTCAGGAGATCAGTCGTCAACAACCTCGGCCTGGGACTCCGACGTTAGCGTAAGGGATCTGTTCGATGGCCTTACAGTCAACATGGCTACAGTAGACCCCGCCGGAATGGCAGAGGACGAACGACTTCCACTTTACGACGAGACATGGGATCGCCATGTTAGCGCCCAGTGGAACAGTCGCTTCGAACAGCGCGAACCACCAACTGAAGACGAAGTCCTCCAGGTGAACATGGGTACCGAGGCGAATCCCAAACCCATATTCATCAGCGGCAGTCTGCCTCCTCAAGAAAAAGAGGATCTCATCGCCCTCGTACGGGAATACATTGACGTCTTCGCCTGGAATTACGAGGATATGCCTGGCCTGGATCCGCGGGTCGCCACGCATCGCCTCAACATCAACCCTGACGCCAAGCCAGTCAAACAACAGCAGAGGCGGTTTCGCCCCCAAATCATGGAGGCGATCGAATCTGAAGTAAAGAAGCTGATCGAATCCGGCTTCATCAGAGAGGAGCAACACCCCGACTGGGTGGCGAATATTGTTCCAGTCTTGAAGAAGAACGGCAAGATCCGCATCTGCATCGACTTTAGGAACCTCAACGCCGCGTGCCCTAAAGACGAATTCCCTCTGCCCATCACGGATGTCATCATTGACAATACGTGCGGATTCGAGAGGATGTCCTTCATGGACGGCTTCTCGGGGTACAACCAAATCAAAATGCACCCCGAAGACGAGAAGCACACTGCATTCAGGACCCCCATGGGGGTGTACTGCTATACCGTCATGCCGTTCGGACTCAAGAACGCTGGCGCAACCTACCAACGAGCCATGAGCATGATCTTTCGAGATCATTTGCGAAAGACGGTCGAATGCTATGTGGACGACTTGGTCGTGAAGAGTCGCCATAAGGAGGATCACCTCCAAGACTTGAAGGCTATGTTCGAACTCATGAGGACTCATCAGCTCAAGATGAATCCTACCAAGTCATTCTTGGGAATGTCTAGCGGTAAATTCCTCGGTTTCGTCGTCACGACGAAAGGGATCCGAATTGATCCAGACAAGGTGCGAGCTATTCAAGAGCTCCAACCACCCCGAAATCTTAAAGAGCTGAGAGGCCTTCAAGGACGACTGGCTTATATCCGAAGATTCATCTCGAATCTCTCGGGCAAGTGCCAACCCTTCTCTAAGCTGATGAAGAAAGGTACCTCCTTCGTCTGGGATGAGCCATGCCAAAAGGCTTTTGAGGAGATCAAAGCTTATCTCTCAAATCCGCCTGTCCTTGCGGCGCCAATCTCAGGAAGGCCATTCCTCATATACATACGGGCTATGGAACATTCTCTGGGTGCCCTCTTGGCTCAGAACGATGATGCAGGCCACGAGCAGGGCATCTACTACCTGAGCAGAACCTTGCAGGGCGCCGAGCAACGGTACCCAATGGTCGAGAAGGAATGCCTAGCCTTGGTGTTCGCTATCCAAAAGATGCGGCACTACTTGGTTGGCCAAACCATCCATGTCATCTCCCGGATGAATCCCATTCGGGTCTTCATGACACAACCCGCAGCGCTAAACTGGCGCCTGGCCAGGTGGGCACTTCTGCTCTCTCAATACGACATTCATTTCATGCCGCAGAAATCGGTCAAGGGACAAGCCATCTGCGATCTCATGGCTAGTCACCCGCTGGGGGAGAAGACCGATCTATTCGAAGATCTGCCGGATGAACCTCCCGAAGCCAATATGACTTCGTCGCCGGAGGTGTGGCAGATGTTCTTCGACGGTGCGTCCCGCGCAGGCGCGAGCGGCTCTATTTCTGCAGGAGTGGGAGTGGCCCTCACCTCCCCGCATGGTCACGTGTTTCCCCGGGCCTTTTCCTTGACGGAACCATGTACCAACAACGTAGCCGAGTACAACGCGTTGCTCATAGGGCTCGAGTTAGCCAAAGAGCTCGGGATAAAGCATCTGGAGGCTTATGGCGATTCGCAACTCATTGTCAAACAAATGACTGGCGAATACGAAGTCAGGAATGAAGATCTTATCCCGCTCCACCGAGCAGCGGTCAGACTAGTGGAGTCATTCGAGAGCTTCCGTATTGAGCACGTGCTCCGTTCAAAGAACACCCATGCGGATGCTCTCGCATCCTTGGCAGCTAACTTAGCCCAGCCTCCTGGAACGACCCAAAAGGTCGCTGTCGCCAGCCGAAAACTCTTTCGACCCAGAGACGTCCCAGAGGCAAACGCCACTCATCAAGCCTCGGGTCAGCCAGATCAGGAAGACTGGCGTCTCCCGATCATCGATTATGTCCTATACGGCATGTTGCCTGAGGATTCGAAGGAACGAGAGTCTATCCGGCGACGTGCCTCGCGATTCTACTACGATTCAACCACTAAAACGTTGTATCGCAGGTCATATGACGGCTTGCTACTTCGCTGCCTTTCAAAAGCAGAGGCGCAAGAAGCCGTACGCGAAGCACATGACGGCGTGTGCGGAGCTCATCAGCCCGGACCCAAGCTTTGGGATCGCTTACGTAGGATGGGCTACTTCTGGCCTGGGATGGTTACTGATGCAGTCGCTTATGCTAAGCGATGTTACGAATGCCAGATCCACGCCAACTACATGCACCAGCCTCCTGAGGATCTACATCCGACGAGGGCATCTTGGCCCTTCGAGGCATGGGGGATGGACATAGTCGGGCCAATTTCTCCACCATCGGCGAGAGGCCATCGCTTCATCCTCGCGATCACCGACTATTTCTCTAAATGGGCAGAAGCCATCCCCTTAAGAGAAGTCAAGACTAGCGACGTGATTAAGTTCATTAAGCACCATGTCATATACCGATACGGCGTACCCCGGCGTATCATTCACGACAACGGCACGCAATTCGTTAGCCATGCCTTCACCCGGTTCTGCGACAAACTCCGGATACAGAACCTCTCGTCCACGGCCTACAACCCTTCAGCGAATGGTTTGGCCGAAGCTTTCAACAAGACGATCATCAAGATCTTGACCAAGCTGACTTCCACTAGCAAGCGCGACTGGAATGAAAAGCTAGGCGAAAGCCTGTGGGCATATCGCACGACGGTTCGCACACCGACTGGCACTACGCCCTACTCGTTGGTATACGGCTGCGAAGCTGTATTGCCGTTAGAGATTCAGATTCCATCCCTCCGCGTCGCCTTATCAAC
Organism: Asparagus officinalis; assembly: GCF_001876935.1. Taxonomy (NCBI): domain Eukaryota; kingdom Viridiplantae; phylum Streptophyta; class Magnoliopsida; order Asparagales; family Asparagaceae; genus Asparagus; species Asparagus officinalis. The sequence continues at coordinate 5,183 of NW_017973399.1, forward strand.
AGGAATGACAGCCGAGGAGAATCACCGGCTTCGACTCGCAGAACTCGAAGCGCTGGACGACAGGCGACTGGAAGCTCAGCAGCACATCGAGTTTTACCAAGCTCGGATGGCCAGGAGCTTCGACAAGAAAGTCAAGCGCCGAGCCTTCAAAGAAGGAGAGCTCGTCCTATCCGTCCGTAGACCAATGATCCTCACTTCCAAGAAGAAGGGGAAATTCCAGTCCAAATGGGAAGGGCCATTCGTAGTAGAGACAGTCTACTCGAACGGCGCCTATCGCCTCGTCAAACCGAACGGCGATAAAATCATGATGCCCATCAACGGCAAGTATCTGAAGAAGTACTACCCATAGTGCTCCTTCACAAACTCCCACGAGTGCAAGAGTCTAAACTGGCCCTCAGCGCCCTCCAACTGGTACATGAGGCTAAACTGCTCCTACTTTACCCGTTCGGGCGAAAGCCTCTGACGGAATCCAATTCGCCTATCTTCTCCAATGAGATGGCGGATCCACTAAAGTCGTTCATATCACGACAAATCCATCCAATTCGCCTATCTTCTCCAATGAGATGGCGGATCCACTAAAGTCGTTCCAATCACGACATCCCCCGTCAAGTTAACATTAAACCTCTGACAAAATCAACTTACCAATCCTCTTCTAAAGGATGGTGGGTCCTCAAAGTCGTTCCAATCACGACATTCCCCGTCAAGTTAACATTAAACCTCTGACAAAATCAACTTACCAATCCTCTTCTAAAGGATGGTGGGTCCTCAAAGTCGTTCCAATCACGACATTCCCCGTCAAGTTAACATTAAACCTCTGACAAAATCAACTTACCAATCCTCTTCTAAAGGATGGTGGGTCCTCAAAGTCGTTCCAATCACGACATTCCCCGTCAAGTTAACATTAAACCTCTGACAAAATCAACTTACCAATCCTCTTCTAAAGGATGGTGGGTCCTCAAAGTCGTTCCAATCACGACATTCCCCGTCAAGTTAACATTAAACCTCTGACAAAATCAACTTACCAATCCTCTTCTAAAGGATGGTGGGTCCTCAAAGTCGTTCCAATCACGACATTCCCCGTCAAGTTAACATTAAACCTCTGACAAAATCAACTTACCAATCCTCTTCTAAAGGATGGTGGGTCCTCAAAGTCGTTCCAATCACGACATTCCCCGTCAAGTTAACATCAAACCTCTGACAAAATCCGCTTACCACTCTTATTCTGAGAAATGGTAGCCTCCCCCCACGGTCGCTCCAATCGCGACAAGATCCCATCAAGTTAATGATCACCTCTGATGGTTGGCGCCGTTATTCTTACGAATAGCATAGCCTAAGTAATAGCCTACCATGCGACGTGCTATTACTTCTGTCAATAGTCACACTCCTACGTCCCTGAACTATTTGACCTATTCCAGATGTCCTAACATTGCTTTAGGATAACTGATAGGTAGAGTCTACCAGGCGATGACTCCTACCACAATCAATTGTCACATTCCCACATGACGACAATTGTCGAACACGGTTCGACAGACAACCTGTCTGTCGGTTCCCCCATACAACAACTCGCCGAAAAGCGAGTCGAAGTCAAGTTCATCAGTTGGCCGTAAAGGCGAATGTTTGTTCTTTATTGCGATCCAAGGGTTACTCTCTCGATCCCGTTGGAGCTACAACGCGAAGATCGGAGTTAATCCGATCCCACGCTATGAGCAACAGAAAGCAAAACAAGAGCTTAATACGACTAAGTCCTAAACAGGACAATCAGTGGATCGTCAAGTTCAATTCAAATGCCCAACGGCGCAGTCAAAGAGAGAAAACTGTATGCGCAAAGCAAAGGTGAACAGAATAAGCAAAAGGGCCACTACGGGCCATAATTTACATGAGTTTTCAGTTTAGTTGTGATGCCCGAAGTACCAACTAAGTTGACACAAAAAAAAAAGTTCAAGAAGACAGAAGGATGGACTTGAACACGGCATTACAAAAACTTCAGCAGGCTGAACGAGCCGATCTTCGCTTTGAGCTTCGCACGCTCCGCAGCCCGCTGGATCCTCGCCTTCTCCTTCCGCTCCGGTTGCCGCCGGGCCAACTCCGCCTCGCTGGCTTCTTCCTCTTGGCGAAGGAGCTGGAGCTCCTGGTCCACCGCCGCGGCAGCTTCGCCGAGCCTCCTCACCGTAAGCTGGCGCTCCCGTAACTTCGCCTCGCCGCGGAGGGAGCCAGCGTCCTCGAAGAAGGCCCTGTCCAGATAGGCATCCATCCGGTCCAGCACCGCTTGTTGACGCCTCCGCAGACGTTGGAGCTCGGCCTCTTTCGCCTGAATCCTTTTCGCTCGCTCTTTGCGCTCGAGTAGATGACACAAAGAAGGGGGCGGCGGCTCATCAGAGGAATCTTCGTTGGCCAATTCTTCGAGGCGGTACATCCACCCCTCAATGCGCTCAAGCTCCCGCTCACATCGCCGTGTGAGCGAGGCATCACCCGCACGGCGAACCGCCTCCAAACACGCTTCCACATGAGGGAGCGCGTCGTAGTAACGTCCGTCGCCAACGCTGACTGAGATGGCAACCCCGTGCACCAAGCCCACCAATTCCTGGAGGGGCACGAAGGCGGGATGAGCCAAGGGGTCCGGAATCGCGGGGACGGCAGCCGGAGCACCAACGTCGACGACGGTGGAGGAAGAACCGACACCCTCCGCACCACTATCATTAGAAGAGGAAGCCATGAGAGAGAGAGTTCTTTTTCGCAGAGATCTCTTCCTAGCGGATTTCTCTCGAAGCGGTAGGGACTCTGCTGGAGAAGAGCAAGTGCAAGTATATATTCCGAAAAATTTAACGGTGGAGATTCATCACCCCAAGCGATCAAGCGGTCCAAACGCCCTGCGACGCTTCGAACTCGACGCCATTAAAGGCTGCTCTCGAAACCCCGAACCGACAGATCGGATTGGGCACGAGAGGCGAAGCGACCGGTCGCTTCACCATAAATAAGCATTAATGCGCCTGCAGACTCCTGGCTGGCAAGCACTTGGCCCCGCCGACTGACACGTGGCACGAGTTTCGCCCGTAGTTGGATCTCCGACTGTTGGACAAATTCGCTGACTGCTCAAGTTTCGCCTGAAGTTCAAACTCGCCGGGCAAATCGGGTCAGGTTTCCAACACAAGCCCAACATCGTACGGAGTTCGCACGTAGTATAAACTCGCCAGCCGTTGGGTTCCGTTCCCAAGCGAAACTCGCCAGCAAAGGAGTTTACTCATCTGCTTGAACTCGCCAACAGTTGGGTTTAGCACCCAAGCGGAACTCGCCGCGATCGAGTCTCGCATGATCGGAAGAAGAAGCCATAGAGGGAGAAGTTCTTGGGAAAGCTCTTTCTGGCGGATTTCTCTTGAAGCAGTAAGGATTCTGCTGGAGAGAGACGAATACGGATATATTATAAGAAACCCAACGGCTGAGATTCGGCACCCCGAGCGATCAAACGGTCAGAACGCCCTGCGACGCTTCGAACTCAGCGCCTTTAAGGCTGCTCTCGAAACCCCAAACCGACATATCGGATTGGGCACGAGAGGCGAAGCGATCGGTCGCTTCACCATTAATGAGCATTAATGCGCCTGCACAGTCTTGGCTGGCAAGCATTTGGGCCCACTGACCGACACGTGACAGGAGTTTTCGCCCGCGGTTGGAACTCCAATTTTCGGACGAATTCGCTACTGCTCAAACTTCGCCTACAGATCAAACTCGCCAGGCGAATCGAGTCGGGTTTCCAACACAAGTCCAACACTATACGGGTTTCGCCCGCAACATAAACTCGCCAGCCGTTGAATTCCGCTTCTAAGCGAAACTCGCCAGCAAATGAGTTCAGTCCTCTACTCGAATTCGCCATGACTGCTAAAGTTTCGCCTGAAGTTCAAACTCGCCGGGCAAATCGGATCAGGTTTCCAACACAAGCCCAACATCGTCCGGAGTTCGCACGCAGTATAAACTCGCCAGCCGTTGGGTTCCGTTCCCAAGCGAAACTCGCCAGCAAAGGAGTTTACTCATCTGCTTGAACTCGCCAACAGTTGAGTTTAGCTTCCAAGCGGAACTCGCCGCGATCAAAGTCTCGCCTGAAAACAAATTAAATCTCGCCAAGAATACACACAATGAGTGGGCACAAACCTCATTGATACTTTAAGACAGTACATTTGAACAAAGTTATGATCTTTTTGCAATTGCGAAAGTCATAATGACATGTTCAAAAAAAGCAAAACATACACCCAGTGTTTCAAGACAATACATTTGAACAAAGTTATGACTTTAAGAGTCACTTTTTGCAATTGCGAAAGTCATAATGACATGTTCAAAAACAAAAAGCAAAACATACACCCAGTGTTTCAAGACAATACATTTGAACAAAGTTATGACTTTAAGAGTCATGGCATAGTTCCAAATGCAAAACAAGCAAGCAAAATGTCTTAATACAATCCTGAGGCAGAAGTCTCAGTCGAACACGCTGAAGGTGGAGATCTCCTCTTTGACCGCCTCAACCTGGCTCGCGTGGTCTTCCCGAGCCTTGTTTTCAGCAGCCTTCCGGATCCGGTCCTCGCGGTTCGACGCAGCGGCAGCATCTGCTTGGCGCAAAGCTAGCAGGCGTCGAGTCTCTGCCTCAGCGTTCTCATTAACCTTGACCACGTCAGATTGGAGCGCCTTCCACTTCGCCTCCGCCTGCCCTAACTCGGCCCTCAGGCGAGCCATGGTATGATTGAGATCAATGACTTGCTCCTCTAGCAAACGTTGCTGGCTCACCCAAAAGTTAGCCACAGACTCCAAATCCGCTATCTCCTTGGAGCGGGTTTCCTGTTCCAGGGCTTCCTAACGCCTGAAGTGAGCTAGACAGGAGGCCATTTTAGCCTCCGGACCTCCCCGTAGCAAGTCCTCTAGCACCATCATGCGTGGCTCCAAGAGACGGAGTTCACGCACGCAACGGGTAGCGAGACGGTTTTCACCTGATCGCCGTAAATCGGCCACGCGATCATAGAGGGACTGCCTGAAGCTGTCAAAGCTACCCATACCGAGTTCGACGAGGGAAATTGCCTGCCTTACAGCACCTTCGAACTCTTCAATACGGGCCTGCCATGGTTGAGACTCGGAGGGAACAGACCTCTGGCCCGGAGCAAGCGTCGTGATGGGAGGAATTTCGAGGCAAGGTTCGGCTCCCGGCTGGGGAGCGGGATCCGGAGCGGCGGAGTTCGCACGGCCTTCAGATTCGTCGTCCGAGATCAGGATGGGATCGGCCGCATGCTCCTCGGCAGCCGGCACCTCCTCTCGACCTGTAAGACGCAACAAGCGATACAGGGAACAGTTGGGGGAGGAACACCTACTAAACTTACACAAAAGTTGAAGCAAGGAGATACCTTCAGCAGCACCCGAAGAACCAGATTCTTTCCTTTTCTTGGAAACAACCCTCTTCACCTTCGGCGCCATTGGGGGTATGAGGAAGAAGAAAGTCGGGTCCACTCCGGGGAGACCTGTAGATCCTCTTAACAGAGGATAGGGGCATTAAATACCTAAGAGTCCTAGGCGGTTACTCGAGACTCGATTAGACCGTTCAAGGCTGGAACAGTTGAAGGGTAAGGCCGAACAGATCGGATCTTATCTGGACGGACGAGATCTAACGGTTCGTGACCACGATCTGCAACGACGGCCCGAATCGGGCGCGAGAGACGAAGAGGCCCACTACTTCGCATTAAATGCGAAACGGCTAGCCCACGTCCCCTTAACTGACGTACACGTGGATTAACACGCGGCCCACTGAAATCGGAACCCGATCAGAGCCAGGCTTCGCCGTTAGCTCCTGCGAATCCGCCCGCGAACAAAATTCGCCCGCAGTTGAAGTAGACTTGCAGCCGAAATTCGCCAACAAGAATTCCTCTATAGTTGAGGTTCTCTTACGACCAAATTCTGACCAATGCATGATTACGAAAATGGAGCACACACGTAAATGACAATAAGCCAAGAAACAAAAGGGACAATTTCATTCATGAGAAAGAAGTCCTATTACAAGCAGAAAACTAAAGGCGAACTACAGGGATTTCAACTTCAGTTCCGCCCCACGAATTTCTTCAGCATGGCGAAGCTCAAGCCTCCTCAGGACCTCTCGACGAATATCTTCCTCCGTGCAGGAGATCAAGTCCTGAATAACCTCCCTGACATCCTTGAGAGCTCGATCCTTCTCTGCAACGGAGCCAGCAGTCAACCGCCGGCGAGACTTTACGCCCTCCAACTCCTTTGCCACGTGATCGCGAGCCTTCTCTTGAACGGCCAGGGCGGCCTGTGCTTCGGCTACAACCTGTTTCAGCCTCTCTACTTCGAAGGAAAGTCGGGAGAACTGATTATCGACCGTTTCTTCCTCGCGGGCCACTTGTGCATCCTCGGCTCTGACCTGCTCCGACTCTGCCGACAGTTTTAACTCTAGTGTCATGTTCTCGTTCAGGCGGCGATCACGATCCGCCAAAGCTACTCGAACTTCGCGGGAGGCGAGATCAACAAGAGTGGAACTCTCCGCACGAAGAGCGAGCAGCTGCCGAACAGCCCCCTCCACTTCGTTCAGACGCTGAAAATAGGGCCTCGCCGCGGCGGCGCCGAGCCTCTTACGCAAGAAGGACGCATCGTGTTCAAGAACTTCCCTGAATTCTTCGAAGGGGCAATTCTCCTCCAAGACCAGCCGGGTGCAGTGGGCCAAAGTATCTTCGAAATTCGCCAGAGCTCGCTCCACCTGCGTTTTTCGCCAGCGTTCCAAGGGAGAGAGGGCGACCTCCTCCGCCGTAGACGAAATCACGGTCGAGGTGCCTATAGCCATAACCGTAGAAGTGGTAACGGGCACCACCGGAGACGGTGCGACCAATGGCACCCTCGGTGTAGTGGTCACAACGTCAACGGCCGCCGTCGACGGAGAAATGGTCACCTGCAGAATGGGGGCCTCCCGTTGAAGCGGAGATTCTCGCGCCGATGAATGACCCCCAGCCAACGCTTCCATAGGAGCAGGAGATCCCCCTATTCGGCCAGGCGCGTCCTCAAGCGCCAAATCCTCTGCCTCACTGGACAATGCCTCGTGAACTGAGATATTGTCATCCTCCTCAGATTCGCCCGCCTCAGATGAGCGATTCACCCAAGAGTGAGGATCCTCCTCACCTGCGACTTCACGGTTAGGGTCAATTACAAATGCACAAAAAAAGAGGTTAACAGAGACCCCTCGAAAGGGACCCTACTAACAGTCGAGTACGGGAAGAAAAGTGATGCTAAAACACACACTTACCCGAGCCGGTGGGCCCCTCCTCATCTCCAGCCTCCCCTTCCTCGTCGGAAGGAATGGAAATCACCTTCTCAATCGCACCTGCATAGGTCCAATACCAATGGCAAAAGGTATGAGATCATCGTTGCGATCAAAGACGCTATTACAAAAGAAAAATTACCTCCTAATGCGGGCACAGAAGCCGCTGGAGCTCCCGTCGGTAACCTCTCGCCAGATCGCGGAGGAGCGTCTCTCATAGTCGCCGGAGCCGCCCCCGATGCAGCAGAAGAGACGGGCAATACGACTCCAGACGTCGCCGCTCCGGGGATACCCACCTGGGGAACATCATCCTGACCTTCCGCCGCTCGGACGGTTTCCGCCATCACATCACGACGGACCTTCTTAGCCGCTCCCGCTCGGGAACTCTCAGCCACTGCCTCCCGCTGACGCTTCGAGAGAAGCGAGCTACTCGGGGATAGCAGAGGCGCCCCCATTTGTCCGATTGTCGGACTCTGGACTGGAGCTCGAATATCGGGAGCCTCGGATTCACCACCAGCATCGAAGCCCTCATGGTCCTCCACGGGATCCTCCGAGAACAACTCCCTGGCAGTTTGGTGGCCCCTTCTCTTTGAAGAACGGAGAGAGCCCCTGATGGGACGATCGCGTTCCGCCAGACATGAGCTTTGGAACCAGAAGTTGGCAGGGTCAGCACTAGCACCCCGATACCACCGACAGTACAAGAGCGTGTGGTGTAAATCGCGGTCCTTCGCAGGCAGCTCAAAACGAGCTTGAGTACCTCCAGCATGGGTCCAGAACCACCCCCGAGCGCCGTCAACCAGTCCTCCTTCAAAGTGTAGGCGAGGGTTGACGTTGCCCACATACAATTGATCATACCCAAACTGGCGGGCAAACCTGCAAGGGATGTATGGCTCGAGATAGCATGTGGAGCCTGTTCTCAGAACGTGATACCCCGGTCGAATGTCCACCAACCAGCGAAAGGCACCACGGGAAAGGATTGTGTGGTGATCCGCCGTCGGCGCATCCCTGAGAGATTCTCCATATCCACCCCCGCTAAAGTAAGGAAAAGATCGACGAAAATTATAGTGCCCGAAGTGGGAGAGCGTCTTCCTCGTATCGGGGATGTCCTTGCACTTCCAGGAGCACCTCTCCAAACGCTGGACAAAGGGGACAAACCTGTCTCCCTGAAGCGCTGCCGGGGCACTCATCAAGCATTCGCAGTGATAGACGAACCATGCCATCAAGTAGGTATACGGTAGCCCCACCCTAGGATTGGGGGTTCTGATAACTTCTCCTTCCCCCTCGTCGAGGACCGACACACGGCAGAATTGGCTCGTCAGAGTACGGAGCCCCCGATGGATGCACGCTATCGTCGCCGATACCAGGGAATAAGACTTCCCGTGAGCCAGGCAAACCGCCGGATACACGACCTCTATAGGAAGAGCCTCGAAGGAGTGAGTGGGGATTACGCACCTCTTCAGCCATAACATGAGGTACCCCGCGAGCAGCGCCTTCCCCGAGATGAGAAACTTCGCCTGATGATGGAATGAGTGAAGAACCGTACCAGACTTAAATCCGCCTTCGTCGCGGTCGAGAATCACGGTGCTTCCTTCTTTAGCTATCCTCGCCTCCACTTCGGG
>NW_017973399.1:14797-21437 GCF_001876935.1 Asparagus officinalis
AACTCATGTAAATTATGGCCCGTAGTGGCCCTTTTGCTTATTCTGTTCACCTTTGCTTTGCGCATACAGTTTTCTCTCTTTGACTGCGCCGTTGGGCATTTGAATTGAACTTGACGATCCACTGATTGTCCTGTTTAGGACTTAGTCGTATTAAGCTCTTGTTTTGCTTTCTGTTGCTCATAGCGTGGGATCGGATTAACTCCGATCTTCGCGTTGTAGCTCCAACGGGATCGAGAGAGTAACCCTTGGATCGCAATAAAGAACAAACATTCGCCTTTACGGCCAACTGATGAACTTGACTTCGACTCGCTTTTCGGCGAGTTGTTGTATGGGGGAACCGACAGACAGGTTGTCTGTCGAACCGTGTTCGACAATTGTCGTCATGTGGGAATGTGACAATTGATTGTGGTAGGAGTCATCGCCTGGTAGACTCTACCTATCAGTTATCCTAAAGCAATGTTAGGACATCTGGAATAGGTCAAATAGTTCAGGGACGTAGGAGTGTGACTATTGACAGAAGTAATAGCACGTCGCATGGTAGGCTATTACTTAGGCTATGCTATTCGTAAGAATAACGGCGCCAACCATCAGAGGTGATCATTAACTTGATGGGATCTTGTCGCGATTGGAGCGACCGTGGGGGGAGGCTACCATTTCTCAGAATAAGAGTGGTAAGCGGATTTTGTCAGAGGTTTGATGTTAACTTGACGGGGAATGTCGTGATTGGAACGACTTTGAGGACCCACCATCCTTTAGAAGAGGATTGGTAAGTTGATTTTGTCAGAGGTTTAATGTTAACTTGACGGGGAATGTCGTGATTGGAACGACTTTGAGGACCCACCATCCTTTAGAAGAGGATTGGTAAGTTGATTTTGTCAGAGGTTTAATGTTAACTTGACGGGGAATGTCGTGATTGGAACGACTTTGAGGACCCACCATCCTTTAGAAGAGGATTGGTAAGTTGATTTTGTCAGAGGTTTAATGTTAACTTGACGGGGAATGTCGTGATTGGAACGACTTTGAGGACCCACCATCCTTTAGAAGAGGATTGGTAAGTTGATTTTGTCAGAGGTTTAATGTTAACTTGACGGGGAATGTCGTGATTGGAACGACTTTGAGGACCCACCATCCTTTAGAAGAGGATTGGTAAGTTGATTTTGTCAGAGGTTTAATGTTAACTTGACGGGGAATGTCGTGATTGGAACGACTTTGAGGACCCACCATCCTTTAGAAGAGGATTGGTAAGTTGATTTTGTCAGAGGTTTAATGTTAACTTGACGGGGGATGTCGTGATTGGAACGACTTTAGTGGATCCGCCATCTCATTGGAGAAGATAGGCGAATTGGATGGATTTGTCGTGATATGAACGACTTTAGTGGATCCGCCATCTCATTGGAGAAGATAGGCGAATTGGATTCCGTCAGAGGCTTTCGCCCGAACGGGTAAAGTAGGAGCAGTTTAGCCTCATGTACCAGTTGGAGGGCGCTGAGGGCCAGTTTAGACTCTTGCACTCGTGGGAGTTTGTGAAGGAGCACTATGGGTAGTACTTCTTCAGATACTTGCCGTTGATGGGCATCATGATTTTATCGCCGTTCGGTTTGACGAGGCGATAGGCGCCGTTCGAGTAGACTGTCTCTACTACGAATGGCCCTTCCCATTTGGACTGGAATTTCCCCTTCTTCTTGGAAGTGAGGATCATTGGTCTACGGACGGATAGGACGAGCTCTCCTTCTTTGAAGGCTCGGCGCTTGACTTTCTTGTCGAAGCTCCTGGCCATCCGAGCTTGGTAAAACTCGATGTGCTGCTGAGCTTCCAGTCGCCTGTCGTCCAGCGCTTCGAGTTCTGCGAGTCGAAGCCGGTGATTCTCCTCGGCTGTCATTCCTGTTGATAAGGCGACGCGGAGGGATGGAATCTGAATCTCTAACGGCAATACAGCTTCGCAGCCGTATACCAACGAGTAGGGCGTAGTGCCAGTCGGTGTGCGAACCGTCGTGCGATATGCCCACAGGCTTTCGCCTAGCTTTTCATTCCAGTCGCGCTTGCTAGTGGAAGTCAGCTTGGTCAAGATCTTGATGATCGTCTTGTTGAAAGCTTCGGCCAAACCATTCGCTGAAGGGTTGTAGGCCGTGGACGAGAGGTTCTGTATCCGGAGTTTGTCGCAGAACCGGGTGAAGGCATGGCTAACGAATTGCGTGCCGTTGTCGTGAATGATACGCCGGGGTACGCCGTATCGGTATATGACATGGTGCTTAATGAACTTAATCACGTCGCTAGTCTTGACTTCTCTTAAGGGGATGGCTTCTGCCCATTTAGAGAAATAGTCGGTGATCGCGAGGATGAAGCGATGGCCTCTCGCCGATGGTGGAGAAATTGGCCCGACTATGTCCATCCCCCATGCCTCGAAGGGCCAAGATGCCCTCGTCGGATGTAGATCCTCAGGAGGCTGGTGCATGTAGTTGGCGTGGATCTGGCATTCGTAACATCGCTTAGCATAAGCGACTGCATCAGTAACCATCCCAGGCCAGAAGTAGCCCATCCTACGTAAGCGATCCCAAAGCTTGGGTCCGGGCTGATGAGCTCCGCACACGCCGTCATGTGCTTCGCGTACGGCTTCTTGCGCCTCTGCTTTTGAAAGGCAGCGAAGTAGCAAGCCGTCATATGACCTGCGATACAACGTTTTAGTGGTTGAATCGTAGTAGAATCGCGAGGCACGTCGCCGGATAGACTCTCGTTCCTTCGAATCCTCAGGCAACATGCCGTATAGGACATAATCGATGATCGGGAGACGCCAGTCTTCCTGATCTGGCTGACCCGAGGCTTGATGAGTGGCGTTTGCCTCTGGGACGTCTCTGGGTCGAAAGAGTTTTCGGCTGGCGACAGCGACCTTTTGGGTCGTTCCAGGAGGCTGGGCTAAGTTAGCTGCCAAGGATGCGAGAGCATCCGCATGGGTGTTCTTTGAACGGAGCACGTGCTCAATACGGAAGCTCTCGAATGACTCCACTAGTCTGACCGCTGCTCGGTGGAGCGGGATAAGATCTTCATTCCTGACTTCGTATTCGCCAGTCATTTGTTTGACAATGAGTTGCGAATCGCCATAAGCCTCCAGATGCTTTATCCCGAGCTCTTTGGCTAACTCGAGCCCTATGAGCAACGCGTTGTACTCGGCTACGTTGTTGGTACATGGTTCCGTCAAGGAAAAGGCCCGGGGAAACACGTGACCATGCGGGGAGGTGAGGGCCACTCCCACTCCTGCAGAAATAGAGCCGCTCGCGCCTGCGCGGGACGCACCGTCGAAGAACATCTGCCACACCTCCGGCGACGAAGTCATATTGGCTTCGGGAGGTTCATCCGGCAGATCTTCGAATAGATCGGTCTTCTCCCCCAGCGGGTGACTAGCCATGAGATCGCAGATGGCTTGTCCCTTGACCGATTTCTGCGGCATGAAATGAATGTCGTATTGAGAGAGCAGAAGTGCCCACCTGGCCAGGCGCCAGTTTAGCGCTGCGGGTTGTGTCATGAAGACCCGAATGGGATTCATCCGGGAGATGACATGGATGGTTTGGCCAACCAAGTAGTGCCGCATCTTTTGGATAGCGAACACCAAGGCTAGGCATTCCTTCTCGACCATTGGGTACCGTTGCTCGGCGCCCTGCAAGGTTCTGCTCAGGTAGTAGATGCCCTGCTCGTGGCCTGCATCATCGTTCTGAGCTAAGAGGGCACCCAGAGAATGTTCCATAGCCCGTATGTATATGAGGAATGGCCTTCCTGAGATTGGCGCCGCAAGGACAGGCGGATTTGAGAGATAAGCTTTGATCTCCTCAAAAGCCTTTTGGCATGGCTCATCCCAGACGAAGGAGGTACCTTTCTTCATCAGCTTAGAGAAGGGTTGGCACTTGCCCGAGAGATTCGAGATGAATCTTCGGATATAAGCCAGTCGTCCTTGAAGGCCTCTCAGCTCTTTAAGATTTCGGGGTGGTTGGAGCTCTTGGATAGCTCGCACCTTGTCTGGATCAATTCGGATCCCTTTCGTCGTGACGACGAAGCCGAGGAATTTACCGCTAGACATCCCTAAGAATGACTTGGTAGGATTCATCTTGAGCTGATGAGTCCTCATGAGTTCGAACATAGCCTTCAAGTCTTGGAGGTGATCCTCCTTATGGCGACTCTTCACGACCAAGTCGTCCACATAGCATTCGACCGTCTTTCGCAGATGATCTTGAAAGATCATGCTCATGGCGCGTTGGTAGGTTGCGCCGGCGTTCTTGAGCCCGAAAGGCATGACGGTATAGCAATACACCCCCATGGGAGTTCTGAATGCAGTGTGTTTCTCGTCTTCGGGGTGCATTTTGATTTGGTTGTACCCCGAGAAGCCGTCCATGAAGGACATCCTCTCGAATCCGCACGTATTGTCAATGATGACATCCGTGATGGGCAGAGGGAATTCGTCTTTAGGGCATGCGGCGTTGAGGTTCCTAAAGTCGATGCAGATGCGGATCTTGCCGTTCTTCTTCAAGACTGGAACAATATTCGCCACCCAGTCGGGGTGTTGCTCCTCTCTGATGAAGCCGGATTCGATCAGCTTTTTTACTTCAGATTCGATCGCCTCCATGATTTGGGGGCGGAACCGCCTCTGCTGTTGTTTGACTGGCTTGGCGTCAGGGCTGATGTTGAGGCGATGCGTGGCGACCCGCGGATCCAGACCAGGCATATCCTCGTAATTCCAGGCGAAGACGTCAATGTATTCCCGTATGAGGGCGATGAGATCCTCTTTTTCTTGAGGAGGCAGGCTGCCGCTGATGAATATGGGTTTGGGATTCGCCTCAGTACCCATGTTCACCTGGAGGACTTCATCTTCAGTTGGTGGTTCGCGCTGTTCGAAGCGACTGTTCCACTGGGCGCTAACATGGCGATCCCATGTCTCGTCGTAAAGTGGAAGTCGTTCGTCCTCTGCCATTCCGGCGGGGTCTACTGTAGCCATGTTGACTGTAAGGCCATCGAACAGATCCCTTACGCTGACGTCGGAGTCCCAGGCCGAGGTTGTTGACGACTGATCCCCTGAACATGCGTAATCGGAATCTTCGTCGACGTAAAAACAACACTCCGATGAGGAGGAGGAGTAGCCTAAGCCTCTCCTAGTCCTGTTGAAGTAATTTGAGGGCTTCCCTTTGGGGACGTAGGATGGTTTGATGACCGTCTTGCGTCCTCGGCCGTAATTCAGGCCCTCTAAGCGAGTGAGGTCGTACCCCATGTTGCTCATTATGCGTTTCGCTACTCGACTGTATTGCGAGAACTGGGGTGCTGGGTCTTCGTCCTCAGATTCGTCCCATAGCGTGCGTAGGGGACGATCGATTCGACCGAAGATGATGTCTTTTCGATACCTCTTCCGTGCTGGCACGACGAATACAGCTCGCGATGGCTCGATCAGTCGCGTCTTGAAGACGTATGACGAACATACCGGCAAGTGTAGAGAAGACTCACTGTAGAGTGTCGACCATAGGTTATTAGGTGCGTCATCTTCGGACGAGGAGCAAGACGACAAATAAGCAAGGTCGGATTTTTCATTCATGATAAGCTTCTCTGCCTGAACGGCGTTGGTTACATGGTGACTCTCGTAACCAATTACAATTGACTCAAAGTCGTTCAGAATTAAGCTGTCACCGTATTCAGGCTCGCTGTCCGCCTCATTACCACTCTCCAGTTCTTCCACTGGTGGCTGTTCGGGGTCCTGGTACAGCAGAGAATCCGCGAAGTAGTTCTCGACTCCTTTAAAGGGATGTTTGTCGGCCACTACCGTTCTTACTCGCTCGTAGTCGTCCACATACTTCAAACATTGGTGTAGTGTGGATGGAACGATCCGGTTGCCATGAATCCACGGACGCCCCAGGAGTATGTTGTAGGAGGGTTCAGCATCGATAACGTAGCACGTCACCTCTGTCTTCATGTCGCCTATCCGACATTTCAGGCGGATTTTGCCGAGTGGCCGAGTCCCTGTGGCGTTGAAGCCGAAGATGGTAGTCGAGGTCGAGGCTAGGCGCTTCGACGGTATCCCCAAGTGTTTGATTAACTTTAGGGGCACGATGCTCAGCGCGGACCCCGGGTCAACCTGGATCCGCTCTACTTTCGCCGAGCCGACGTATCCTGTGAAGTACAGCGGCCGGTCGTGGGACGTGCTCTTGATGAGCATGTCCTCGGGGGTGAAAGTGATGCAGGGGATCTGTCTCTCTGAAACTTGGCAGCAAGTTGTACAACCCTGTTCGGTTCCCGTTTCTTTTGAGAAATGGGTCGAGAACGCCTCTGCGTCGGCCAACGCCTCTTGTAGGGCTTCCCGGTTGAACTTGGCTCCTCTGGATTGGGAGGGACTGCTGCAGCCGGCCTCGCGGGAAGTCCTGCTGGGTTTTCCGCCCTCGCGGGATATTGCTTCGCAAACTCCTTTCCGGCTCTCGTGGCGAAGACGTTGGTGTCTTCTTCAGAGTCGGTTAAGGCAGTCATCGCCGCGTCATCTCTATCCAGGATGGCGGTGACAACGTTGCAATGCTTTCTCTTAGCCTCCTTGGAAGGCTGTGCTGTCCATTGCTCGTCGTCGAGGAGGTCCGGATGGACCCACATCACCTGCCCTGATGGCAGAGTTTGTGGAACCAAA
>NW_017973400.1:0-575 GCF_001876935.1 Asparagus officinalis
GGATGGCGGAGACAACGTTGCAATGCTTCCTCTTAGCCTCCTTGGAAGGCTGTGCAGTCCACTGCTCATTATTGAGAAGGTCCGGATGGACCCACATCACCTGCCCTGATGGCAGAGTTTGTGGAACCAAACCCTTTTCCCGCTGATTGTGAGGATCGTCATTAGTGATCTTCAAAACCGCCTTGGGGATAGGAATTATCCCCGCCGGAGCTTGAACCTCCGGGAGACCCGTCCCAAAGCTCAAAGTGACCATGTTCGCCGTCACTTGCTTTTGGACCTTCTCTTTCTTCAAGACCCCCGCATCGTAGAGGGCCTGGAGTTTGTCCTTGAGGACGTAGCACTTGGTTGTGTGATGGCCAAGGAATCTGTGATATGCACAGTAACTTGGGTCACCGGTTTTGTCCACCTCCTCGGGCTTGACGGCTTCTGGCAACTTAATTCGCCCACTCTGGAGTAGAGTGTCGAAGGTTGCCACCACCTGGTCTTCTTTGAAATCATATTGCCGCTGGGGGCGTGGCTCAAACTGCCTGGGTTTAGGCTTTTGAGTAGCCTTTGGTGCCGGGGCGGAGTCGACC
>NW_017973400.1:594-988 GCF_001876935.1 Asparagus officinalis
AAACCATCTGTAGGTCCTTTAACACCGACTGAAGGTGGGGATCCATCATATCCAAAGCGTTTCAGACTCCTCTATAAAAGAATTGCTCGCCTTGGCGAACAAGCTCCTTCCTGTAGGCGTCTAAAATTGTCTACGAGAGCCCGCACGAAACTCGAAGCAATGAATGGGCGAGTCAAGAAGATTCGTCAAACCAACTCGTGCGCGTCGGTCAAACGCGTGCACGTCAATCAACTCGTGCGCGCCAGTCAACGCGCGCACGTCAATCAGCTCGTGTGCGCCGGTCAACGCGCGCACGTCAACCAACTCGTGCGCGCCGGTCAACGCGCGCACGTCAAATCATTTCGTGCGCGTCGGTCAACGCGCGCACGTCAACCAACTCGTGCGCGCCGGTCAA
>NW_017973400.1:8148-21436 GCF_001876935.1 Asparagus officinalis
ATGGAGTGGAGAGCTCATGTAAGCGCGTGACGGGTCTGCGCCCTGGCTTAGTGTCTGCTGAACCGCCCGTGGGGGAATCGACAGCGGTGGCGGAGACTTTCCGTCACCGCTTCTTCCGAGTCGGTGGAAGCTTTCCCCCGAAGGACTTTAGAGCCCCGGGGTGGGTTTACTCTGCACCTGGCAGTGACACGTGGTGGTCCAAGATCACCGACTATGTTTTGGCCGAGAATGCTGACCTCAAAGGCACAGAGCTGTATGTGGCCCTCGAAGCCACTCGACATGGCCTGCGGATCAACGCTTCTCAATTCCATAGCATTCTGGAATTGTATTGTGCGGAAAGCGGCACATTTTTCACCCCCAACGGTGAACTTGGTATCACCCCCTTCGAGATGCACGACGTGTCAGGGCTACCTCTGGGAGACTTCCCTTATGAGGAATACGTCCCTGATCAAGCTGAGATCGATCAGCTGTCAGACAATTCCCCTCTGGCGGTTGAAACTCTGTGGGAGTTACTCTGTCACTTCCACATATGCCTCAGTACCTTAGGGGCCTCGGATCATAAGGGGAAGAGGAAGAAGACCCCAGGGATTAGCCACAAGAATTGGGCTGATTATCTGTTCCCGGGGAACGATGTCAAGGGTACGCCTGCTTTCCCGTTAGGCGCCTGTGATGAACCCGAAGTGGAGGCGAGGATAGCTAAAGAAGGAAGCACCGTGATTCTCGACCGCGACGAAGGCGGATTTAAGTCTGGTACGGTTCTTCACTCATTCCATCATCAGGCGAAGTTTCTCATCTCGGGGAAGGCGCTGCTCGCGGGGTACCTCATGTTATGGCTGAAGAGGTGCGTAATCCCCACTCACTCCTTCGAGGCTCTTCCTATAGAGGTCGTGTATCCGGCGGTTTGCCTGGCTCACGGGAAGTCTTATTCCCTGGTATCGGCGACGATAGCGTGCATCCATCGGGGGCTCCGTACTCTGACGAGCCAATTCTGCCGTGTGTCGGTCCTCGACGAGGGGGAAGGAGAAGTTATCAGAACCCCCAATCCTAGGGTGGGGCTACCGTATACCTACTTGATGGCATGGTTCGTCTATCACTGCGAATGCTTGATGAGTGCCCCGGCAGCGCTTCAGGGAGACAGGTTTGTCCCCTTTGTCCAGCGTTTGGAGAGGTGCTCCTGGAAGTGCAAGGACATCCCCGATACGAGGAAGACGCTCTCCCACTTCGGGCACTATAATTTTCGTCGATCTTTTCCTTACTTTAGCGGGGGTGGATATGGAGAATCTCTCAGGGATGCGCCGACGGCGGATCACCACACAATCCTTTCCCGTGGTGCCTTTCGCTGGTTGGTGGACATTCGACCGGGGTATCACGTTCTGAGAACAGGCTCCACATGCTATCTCGAGCCATACATCCCTTGCAGGTTTGCCCGCCAGTTTGGGTATGATCAATTGTATGTGGGCAACGTCAACCCTCGCCTACACTTTGAAGGAGGACTGGTTGACGGCGCTCGGGGGTGGTTCTGGACCCATGCTGGAGGTACTCAAGCTCGTTTTGAGCTGCCTGCGAAGGACCGCGATTTACACCACACGCTCTTGTACTGTCGGTGGTATCGGGGTGCTAGTGCTGACCCTGCCAACTTCTGGTTCCAAAGCTCATGTCTGGCGGAACGCGATCGTCCCATCAGGGGCTCTCTCCGTTCTTCAAAGAGAAGGGGCCACCAAACTGCCAGGGAGTTGTTCTCGGAGGATCCCGTGGAGGACCATGAGGGCTTCGATGCTGGTGGTGAATCCGAGGCTCCCGATATTCGAGCTCCAGTCCAGAGTCCGACAATCGGACAAATGGGGGCGCCTCTGCTATCCCCGAGTAGCTCGCTTCTCTCGAAGCGTCAGCGGGAGGCAGTGGCTGAGAGTTCCCGAGCGGGAGCGGCTAAGAAGGTCCGTCGTGATGTGATGGCGGAAACCGTCCGAGCGGCGGAAGGTCAGGATGATGTTCCCCAGGTGGGTATCCCCGGAGCGGCGACGTCTGGAGTCGTATTGCCCGTCTCTTCTGCTGCATCGGGGGCGGCTCCGGCGACTATGAGAGACGCTCCTCCGCGATCTGGCGAGAGGTTACCGACGGGAGCTCCAGCGGCTTCTGTGCCCGCATTAGGAGGTAATTTTTCTTTTGTAATAGCGTCTTTGATCGCAACGATGATCTCATACCTTTTGCCATTGGTATTGGACCTATGCAGGTGCGATTGAGAAGGTGATTTCCATTCCTTCCGACGAGGAAGGGGAGGCTGGAGATGAGGAGGGGCCCACCGGCTCGGGTAAGTGTGTGTTTTAGCATCACTTTTCTTCCCGTACTCGACTGTTAGTAGGGTCCCTTTCGAGGGGTCTCTGTTAACCTCTTTTTTTGTGCATTTGTAATTGACCCTAACCGTGAAGTCGCAGGTGAGGAGGATCCTCACTCTTGGGTGAATCGCTCATCTGAGGCGGGCGAATCTGAGGAGGATGACAATATCTCAGTTCACGAGGCATTGTCCAGTGAGGCAGAGGATTTGGCGCTTGAGGACGCGCCTGGCCGAATAGGGGGATCTCCTGCTCCTATGGAAGCGTTGGCTGGGGGTCATTCATCGGCGCGAGAATCTCCGCTTCAACGGGAGGCCCCCATTCTGCAGGTGACCATTTCTCCGTCGACGGCGGCCGTTGACGTTGTGACCACTACACCGAGGGTGCCATTGGTCGCACCGTCTCCGGTGGTGCCCGTTACCACTTCTACGGTTATGGCTATAGGCACCTCGACCGTGATTTCGTCTACGGCGGAGGAGGTCGCCCTCTCTCCCTTGGAACGCTGGCGAAAAACGCAGGTGGAGCGAGCTCTGGCGAATTTCGAAGATACTTTGGCCCACTGCACCCGGCTGGTCTTGGAGGAGAATTGCCCCTTCGAAGAATTCAGGGAAGTTCTTGAACACGATGCGTCCTTCTTGCGTAAGAGGCTCGGCGCCGCCGCGGCGAGGCCCTATTTTCAGCGTCTGAACGAAGTGGAGGGGGCTGTTCGGCAGCTGCTCGCTCTTCGTGCGGAGAGTTCCACTCTTGTTGATCTCGCCTCCCGCGAAGTTCGAGTAGCTTTGGCGGATCGTGATCGCCGCCTGAACGAGAACATGACACTAGAGTTAAAACTGTCGGCAGAGTCGGAGCAGGTCAGAGCCGAGGATGCACAAGTGGCCCGCGAGGAAGAAACGGTCGATAATCAGTTCTCCCGACTTTCCTTCGAAGTAGAGAGGCTGAAACAGGTTGTAGCCGAAGCACAGGCCGCCCTGGCCGTTCAAGAGAAGGCTCGCGATCACGTGGCAAAGGAGTTGGAGGGCGTAAAGTCTCGCCGGCGGTTGACTGCTGGCTCCGTTGCAGAGAAGGATCGAGCTCTCAAGGATGTCAGGGAGGTTATTCAGGACTTGATCTCCTGCACGGAGGAAGATATTCGTCGAGAGGTCCTGAGGAGGCTTGAGCTTCGCCATGCTGAAGAAATTCGTGGGGCGGAACTGAAGTTGAAATCCCTGTAGTTCGCCTTTAGTTTTCTGCTTGTAATAGGACTTCTTTCTCATGAATGAAATTGTCCCTTTTGTTTCTTGGCTTATTGTCATTTACGTGTGTGCTCCATTTTCGTAATCATGCATTGGTCAGAATTTGGTCGTAAGAGAACCTCAACTATAGAGGAATTCTTGTTGGCGAATTTCGGCTGCAAGTCTACTTCAACTGCGGGCGAATTTTGTTCGCGGGCGGATTCGCAGGAGCTAACGGCGAAGCCTGGCTCTGATCGGGTTCCGATTTCAGTGGGCCGCGTGTTAATCCACGTGTACGTCAGTTAAGGGGACGTGGGCTAGCCGTTTCGCATTTAATGCGAAGTAGTGGGCCTCTTCGTCTCTCGCGCCCGATTCGGGCCGTCGTTGCAGATCGTGGTCACGAACCGTTAGATCTCGTCCGTCCAGATAAGATCCGATCTGTTCGGCCTTACCCTTCAACTGTTCCAGCCTTGAACGGTCTAATCGAGTCTCGAGTAACCGCCTAGGACTCTTAGGTATTTAATGCCCCTATCCTCTGTTAAGAGGATCTACAGGTCTCCCCGGAGTGGACCCGACTTTCTTCTTCCTCATACCCCCAATGGCGCCGAAGGTGAAGAGGGTTGTTTCCAAGAAAAGGAAAGAATCTGGTTCTTCGGGTGCTGCTGAAGGTATCTCCTTGCTTCAACTTTTGTGTAAGTTTAGTAGGTGTTCCTCCCCCAACTGTTCCCTGTATCGCTTGTTGCGTCTTACAGGTCGAGAGGAGGTGCCGGCTGCCGAGGAGCATGCGGCCGATCCCATTCTGATTTCAGACGACGAATCTGAAGGCCGTGCGAACTCCGCTGCTCCGGATCCCGCTCCCCAGCCGGGAGCCGAACCTTGCCTCGAAATTCCTCCCATCACGACGCTTGCTCCGGGCCAGAGGTCTGTTCCCTCCGAGTCTCAACCGTGGCAGGCCCGTATTGAAGAGTTCGAAGGTGCTGTAAGGCAGGCAATTTCCCTCGTCGAACTCGGTATGGGTAGCTTTGACAGCTTCAGGCAGTCCCTCTATGATCGCGTGGCCGATTTACGGCGATCAGGTGAAAACCGTCTCGCTACCCGTTGCGTGCGTGAACTCCGTCTCTTGGAGCCACGCATGATGGTGCTAGAGGACTTGCTACGGGGAGGTCCGGAGGCTAAAATGGCATCCTGTCTAGCTCACTTCGGGCGTCAGGAAGCCCTGGAACAGGAAACCCGCTCCAAGGAGATAGCGGATTTGGAGTCTGTGGCTAACTTTTGGGTGAGCCAGCAACGTTTGCTAGAGGAGCAAGTCATTGATCTCAATCATACCATGGCTCGCCTGAGGGCCGAGTTAGGGCAGGCGGAGGCGAAGTGGAAGGCGCTCCAATCTGACGTGGTCAAGGTTAATGAGAACGCTGAGGCAGAGACTCGACGCCTGCTAGCTTTGCGCCAAGCAGATGCTGCCGCTGCGTCGAACCGCGAGGACCGGATCCGGAAGGCTGCTGAAAACAAGGCTCGGGAAGACCACGCGAGCCAGGTTGAGGCGGTCAAAGAGGAGATTTCCACCTTCAGCGTGTTCGACTGAGACTTCTGCCTCAGGACTGTATTAAGATGTTTTGCTTGCTTGTTTTTACATTTGGGACTATGCCATGACTCTTAAAGTCATAACTTTGTTCAAATGTATTGTCTTGAAACGCTGGGTGTATGTTTTGCTTCTTTGAACATGTTATTATGACTTTCGCAATTTGCAGAAAACATAACTTTGTTCAAATGTACTGTCTTAAAGTCCCAATGAGGTTTGTGCCCGCTCATTGCTTGCGTATTGGCGAGACTTAATTTGTTTTCAGGCGAGACTCGATCGCGGCGAGTTCCGCTTGGGTGCTAAACCCAACTGTTGGCGAGTTCAAGCAGATGAGTAAACTCCTTTGCTGGCGAGTTTCGCTTGGGAACGGAACCCAACGGCTGGCGAGTTTATACTACGTGCGAACTCCGTACGATGTTGGGCTTGTGTTGGAAACCTGACCCGATTTGCCCGGCGAGTTTGAACTTCAGGCGAAACTTGAGCAGTCAGCGAATTTGTCCAACAGTCGGAGATCCAACTACGGGCGAAACTCGTGCCACGTGTCAGTCGGCGGGGCCAAGTGCTTGCCAGCCAGGAGTCTGCAGGCGCATTAATGCTTATTTATGGTGAAGCGACCGGTCGCTTCGCCTCTCGTGCCCAATCCGATCTGTCGGTTCGGGGTTTCGAGAGCAGCCTTTAATGGCGTCGAGTTCGAAGCGTCGCAGGGCGTTTGGACCGCTTGATCGCTTGGGGTGATGAATCTCCACCGTTAAATTTTTCGGAATATATACTTGCACTTGCTCTTCTCCAGCAGAGTCCCTACCGCTTCGAGAGAAATCCGCTAGGAAGAGATCTCTGCGAAAAAGAACTCTCTCTCTCATGGCTTCCTCTTCTAATGATAGTGGTGCGGAGGGTGTCGGTTCTTCCTCCACCGTCGTCGACGTTGGTGCTCCGGCTGCCGTCCCCGCGATTCCGGACCCCTTGGCTCATCCCGCCTTCGTGCCCCTCCAGGAATTGGTGGGCTTGGTGCACGGGGTTGCCATCTCAGTCAGCGTTGGCGACGGACGTTACTACGACGCGCTCCCTCATGTGGAAGCGTGTTTGGAGGCGGTTCGCCGTGCGGGTGATGCCTCGCTCACACGGCGATGTGAGCGGGAGCTTGAGCGCATTGAGGGGTGGATGTACCGCCTCGAAGAATTGGCCAACGAAGATTCCTCTGATGAGCCGCCGCCCCCTTCTTTGTGTCATCTACTCGAGCGCAAAGAGCGAGCGAAAAGGATTCAGGCGAAAGAGGCCGAGCTCCAACGTCTGCGGAGGCGTCAACAAGCGGTGCTGGACCGGATGGATGCCTATCTGGACAGGGCCTTCTTCGAGGACGCTGGCTCCCTCCGCGGCGAGGCGAAGTTACGGGAGCGCCAGCTTACGGTGAGGAGGCTCGGCGAAGCTGCCGCGGCGGTGGACCAGGAGCTCCAGCTCCTTCGCCAAGAGGAAGAAGCCAGCGAGGCGGAGTTGGCCCGGCGGCAACCGGAGCGGAAGGAGAAGGCGAGGATCCAGCGGGCTGCGGAGCGTGCGAAGCTCAAAGCGAAGATCGGCTCGTTCAGCCTGCTGAAGTTTTTGTAATGCCGTGTTCAAGTCCATCCTTCTGTCTTCTTGAACTTTTTTTTTTGTGTCAACTTAGTTGGTACTTCGGGCATCACAACTAAACTGAAAACTCATGTAAATTATGGCCCGTAGTGGCCCTTTTGCTTATTCTGTTCACCTTTGCTTTGCGCATACAGTTTTCTCTCTTTGACTGCGCCGTTGGGCATTTGAATTGAACTTGACGATCCACTGATTGTCCTGTTTAGGACTTAGTCGTATTAAGCTCTTGTTTTGCTTTCTGTTGCTCATAGCGTGGGATCGGATTAACTCCGATCTTCGCGTTGTAGCTCCAACGGGATCGAGAGAGTAACCCTTGGATCGCAATAAAGAACAAACATTCGCCTTTACGGCCAACTGATGAACTTGACTTCGACTCGCTTTTCGGCGAGTTGTTGTATGGGGGAACCGACAGACAGGTTGTCTGTCGAACCGTGTTCGACAATTGTCGTCATGTGGGAATGTGACAATTGATTGTGGTAGGAGTCATCGCCTGGTAGACTCTACCTATCAGTTATCCTAAAGCAATGTTAGGACATCTGGAATAGGTCAAATAGTTCAGGGACGTAGGAGTGTGACTATTGACAGAAGTAATAGCACGTCGCATGGTAGGCTATTACTTAGGCTATGCTATTCGTAAGAATAACGGCGCCAACCATCAGAGGTGATCATTAACTTGATGGGATCTTGTCGCGATTGGAGCGACCGTGGGGGGAGGCTACCATTTCTCAGAATAAGAGTGGTAAGCGGATTTTGTCAGAGGTTTGATGTTAACTTGACGGGGAATGTCGTGATTGGAACGACTTTGAGGACCCACCATCCTTTAGAAGAGGATTGGTAAGTTGATTTTGTCAGAGGTTTAATGTTAACTTGACGGGGAATGTCGTGATTGGAACGACTTTGAGGACCCACCATCCTTTAGAAGAGGATTGGTAAGTTGATTTTGTCAGAGGTTTAATGTTAACTTGACGGGGAATGTCGTGATTGGAACGACTTTGAGGACCCACCATCCTTTAGAAGAGGATTGGTAAGTTGATTTTGTCAGAGGTTTAATGTTAACTTGACGGGGAATGTCGTGATTGGAACGACTTTGAGGACCCACCATCCTTTAGAAGAGGATTGGTAAGTTGATTTTGTCAGAGGTTTAATGTTAACTTGACGGGGAATGTCGTGATTGGAACGACTTTGAGGACCCACCATCCTTTAGAAGAGGATTGGTAAGTTGATTTTGTCAGAGGTTTAATGTTAACTTGA
Organism: Asparagus officinalis; assembly: GCF_001876935.1. Classification (NCBI taxonomy): domain Eukaryota; kingdom Viridiplantae; phylum Streptophyta; class Magnoliopsida; order Asparagales; family Asparagaceae; genus Asparagus; species Asparagus officinalis. Next base: position 16,140 of record NW_017973400.1, read on the forward strand.
CGGGGAATGTCGTGATTGGAACGACTTTGAGGACCCACCATCCTTTAGAAGAGGATTGGTAAGTTGATTTTGTCAGAGGTTTAATGTTAACTTGACGGGGGATGTCGTGATTGGAACGACTTTAGTGGATCCGCCATCTCATTGGAGAAGATAGGCGAATTGGATGGATTTGTCGTGATATGAACGACTTTAGTGGATCCGCCATCTCATTGGAGAAGATAGGCGAATTGGATTCCGTCAGAGGCTTTCGCCCGAACGGGTAAAGTAGGAGCAGTTTAGCCTCATGTACCAGTTGGAGGGCGCTGAGGGCCAGTTTAGACTCTTGCACTCGTGGGAGTTTGTGAAGGAGCACTATGGGTAGTACTTCTTCAGATACTTGCCGTTGATGGGCATCATGATTTTATCGCCGTTCGGTTTGACGAGGCGATAGGCGCCGTTCGAGTAGACTGTCTCTACTACGAATGGCCCTTCCCATTTGGACTGGAATTTCCCCTTCTTCTTGGAAGTGAGGATCATTGGTCTACGGACGGATAGGACGAGCTCTCCTTCTTTGAAGGCTCGGCGCTTGACTTTCTTGTCGAAGCTCCTGGCCATCCGAGCTTGGTAAAACTCGATGTGCTGCTGAGCTTCCAGTCGCCTGTCGTCCAGCGCTTCGAGTTCTGCGAGTCGAAGCCGGTGATTCTCCTCGGCTGTCATTCCTGTTGATAAGGCGACGCGGAGGGATGGAATCTGAATCTCTAACGGCAATACAGCTTCGCAGCCGTATACCAACGAGTAGGGCGTAGTGCCAGTCGGTGTGCGAACCGTCGTGCGATATGCCCACAGGCTTTCGCCTAGCTTTTCATTCCAGTCGCGCTTGCTAGTGGAAGTCAGCTTGGTCAAGATCTTGATGATCGTCTTGTTGAAAGCTTCGGCCAAACCATTCGCTGAAGGGTTGTAGGCCGTGGACGAGAGGTTCTGTATCCGGAGTTTGTCGCAGAACCGGGTGAAGGCATGGCTAACGAATTGCGTGCCGTTGTCGTGAATGATACGCCGGGGTACGCCGTATCGGTATATGACATGGTGCTTAATGAACTTAATCACGTCGCTAGTCTTGACTTCTCTTAAGGGGATGGCTTCTGCCCATTTAGAGAAATAGTCGGTGATCGCGAGGATGAAGCGATGGCCTCTCGCCGATGGTGGAGAAATTGGCCCGACTATGTCCATCCCCCATGCCTCGAAGGGCCAAGATGCCCTCGTCGGATGTAGATCCTCAGGAGGCTGGTGCATGTAGTTGGCGTGGATCTGGCATTCGTAACATCGCTTAGCATAAGCGACTGCATCAGTAACCATCCCAGGCCAGAAGTAGCCCATCCTACGTAAGCGATCCCAAAGCTTGGGTCCGGGCTGATGAGCTCCGCACACGCCGTCATGTGCTTCGCGTACGGCTTCTTGCGCCTCTGCTTTTGAAAGGCAGCGAAGTAGCAAGCCGTCATATGACCTGCGATACAACGTTTTAGTGGTTGAATCGTAGTAGAATCGCGAGGCACGTCGCCGGATAGACTCTCGTTCCTTCGAATCCTCAGGCAACATGCCGTATAGGACATAATCGATGATCGGGAGACGCCAGTCTTCCTGATCTGGCTGACCCGAGGCTTGATGAGTGGCGTTTGCCTCTGGGACGTCTCTGGGTCGAAAGAGTTTTCGGCTGGCGACAGCGACCTTTTGGGTCGTTCCAGGAGGCTGGGCTAAGTTAGCTGCCAAGGATGCGAGAGCATCCGCATGGGTGTTCTTTGAACGGAGCACGTGCTCAATACGGAAGCTCTCGAATGACTCCACTAGTCTGACCGCTGCTCGGTGGAGCGGGATAAGATCTTCATTCCTGACTTCGTATTCGCCAGTCATTTGTTTGACAATGAGTTGCGAATCGCCATAAGCCTCCAGATGCTTTATCCCGAGCTCTTTGGCTAACTCGAGCCCTATGAGCAACGCGTTGTACTCGGCTACGTTGTTGGTACATGGTTCCGTCAAGGAAAAGGCCCGGGGAAACACGTGACCATGCGGGGAGGTGAGGGCCACTCCCACTCCTGCAGAAATAGAGCCGCTCGCGCCTGCGCGGGACGCACCGTCGAAGAACATCTGCCACACCTCCGGCGACGAAGTCATATTGGCTTCGGGAGGTTCATCCGGCAGATCTTCGAATAGATCGGTCTTCTCCCCCAGCGGGTGACTAGCCATGAGATCGCAGATGGCTTGTCCCTTGACCGATTTCTGCGGCATGAAATGAATGTCGTATTGAGAGAGCAGAAGTGCCCACCTGGCCAGGCGCCAGTTTAGCGCTGCGGGTTGTGTCATGAAGACCCGAATGGGATTCATCCGGGAGATGACATGGATGGTTTGGCCAACCAAGTAGTGCCGCATCTTTTGGATAGCGAACACCAAGGCTAGGCATTCCTTCTCGACCATTGGGTACCGTTGCTCGGCGCCCTGCAAGGTTCTGCTCAGGTAGTAGATGCCCTGCTCGTGGCCTGCATCATCGTTCTGAGCCAAGAGGGCACCCAGAGAATGTTCCATAGCCCGTATGTATATGAGGAATGGCCTTCCTGAGATTGGCGCCGCAAGGACAGGCGGATTTGAGAGATAAGCTTTGATCTCCTCAAAAGCCTTTTGGCATGGCTCATCCCAGACGAAGGAGGTACCTTTCTTCATCAGCTTAGAGAAGGGTTGGCACTTGCCCGAGAGATTCGAGATGAATCTTCGGATATAAGCCAGTCGTCCTTGAAGGCCTCTCAGCTCTTTAAGATTTCGGGGTGGTTGGAGCTCTTGAATAGCTCGCACCTTGTCTGGATCAATTCGGATCCCTTTCGTCGTGACGACGAAACCGAGGAATTTACCGCTAGACATTCCCAAGAATGACTTGGTAGGATTCATCTTGAGCTGATGAGTCCTCATGAGTTCGAACATAGCCTTCAAGTCTTGGAGGTGATCCTCCTTGTGGCGACTCTTCACGACCAAGTCGTCCACATAGCATTCGACCGTCTTTCGCAGATGATCTTGAAAGATCATGCTCATGGCGCGTTGGTAGGTTGCGCCGGCGTTCTTGAGCCCGAAAGGCATGACGGTATAGCAATACACCCCCATGGGAGTTCTGAATGCAGTGTGTTTCTCGTCTTCGGGGTGCATTTTGATTTGGTTGTACCCCGAGAAGCCGTCCATGAAGGACATCCTCTCGAATCCGCACGTATTGTCAATGATGACATCCGTGATGGGCAGAGGGAATTCGTCTTTAGGGCACGCGGCGTTGAGGTTCCTAAAGTCTATGCAGATGCGGATCTTGCCGTTCTTCTTCAAGACTGGAACAATATTCGCCACCCAGTCGGGGTGTTGCTCCTCTCTGATGAAGCCGGATTCGATCAGCTTCTTTACTTCAGATTCGATCGCCTCCATGATTTGGGGGCGAAACCGCCTCTGCTGTTGTTTGACTGGCTTGGCGTCAGGGTTGATGTTGAGGCGATGCGTGGCGACCCGCGGATCCAGGCCAGGCATATCCTCGTAATTCCAGGCGAAGACGTCAATGTATTCCCGTACAAGGGCGATGAGATCCTCTTTTTCTTGAGGAGGCAGACTGCCGCTGATGAATATGGGTTTGGGATTCGCCTCGGTACCCATGTTCACCTGGAGGACTTCGTCTTCAGTTGGTGGTTCGCGCTGTTCGAAGCGACTGTTCCACTGGGCGCTAACGTGGCGATCCCATGTCTCGTCGTAAAGTGGAAGTCGTTCGTCCTCTGCCATTCCGGCGGGGTCTACTGTAGCCATGTTGACTGTAAGGCCATCGAACAGATCCCTTACGCTAACGTCGGAGTCCCAGGCCGAGGTTGTTGACGACTGATCTCCTGAACATGCGTAATCGGAATCCTCGTCGACGTAAAAACAACACTCCGATGAGGAGGAGGAGTAGCCTAAGCCTCTCCTAGTCCTGTTGAAGTAATTTGAGGGCTTCCCTTTGGGGACGTAGGCGGGTTTGATGACCGTCTTGCGTCCTCGGCCGTAATTCAGGCCCTCCAAGCGAGTGAGGTCGTACCCCATGTTGCTCATTATGCGTTTCGCCACTCGACTGTATTGCGAGAACTGGGGCGCTGGGTCTTCGTCCTCAGATTCGTCCCATAGCGTGCGTAGGGGGCGATCGATTCGACCGAAGATGATGTCTTTTCGATACCTCTTCCGTGCTGGCACGACGAATACAGCTCGCGATGGCTCGATCGGCCGCGTCTTGAAGATGTATGACGAACATACCGGCAAGTGTAGAGAAGACTCACTGTAGAGTGTCGACCATGAGTTATTAGGTGCGTCGTCTTCGGACGAGGAGCAAGACGACAAATAAGCAAGGTCGGACTTCTCATTCATGATAAGCTTCTCTGCCTGAATGGCGTTAGTTACATGGTGACTCTCATAACCAATTACAATCGACTCAAAGTCGTTCAGAATTAAGCTGTCACCGTATTCAGGCTCGCTGTCCGCCTCATTGCCACTCTCCAGTTCTTCTGCTGGTGGCTGGTCGGGGTCCTGGAACAGCAGAGAGTTCGCGAAGTAGTTCTCGACGCCCTTAAAGGGGTGTTTGTCGGCCACTACTGTTCTTACCCGCTCGTAATCGTCCACGTACTTCAAGCACTGGTGTAGTGTGGACGGCACGATCCGGTTGCCGTGAATCCACGGACGTCCCAGGAGTATGTTGTAGGAGGGTTCGGCATCGATAACGTAGCACGTCACCTCCGTCTTCATGTCACCTATCCGACACTTCAGGCGGATTTTGCCGAGCGGCCGAGTACCCATGGCGTTAAAGCCGAAGATGGTAGTCGAGGTCGAGGCTAGGCGCTTCGACGGTATCCCCAAATGTTTGATTAGCTTCAGGGGCACGATGCTCAGTGCGGACCCCGGGTCAACCTGGATCCGATCTACTTTCGCCGAGCCGACGTATCCTGTGAAGTACAGCGGCCGGTCATGGGACGTGTTCTTGATGAGCATGTCCTCGGGGGTGAAAGTGAAGCGGTCGGTCATGGGATGTGCTCTTGATGAGCATGTCCTCAGGAGTGAAAGTGATGCAGGGGATCCGTCTCTTTGAGACTTGGCAACAAGTCGCACAGTCCCGTTCGGCCCCTATTTCTTTTGAGAAATGGGTCTAGAATGCCTCTGCGTCGGCCAGCGCCTCTTGTAGGGCCTCCCGGGTAGGTCTGGATAACCGGAGAAGGTCATACATGGTGATTCGCGTGGGGATACTTTTTAGTTGCGCGAGCACGTTGAACCGGTAAGGCTGGCGGCTT
>NW_017973401.1:0-2213 GCF_001876935.1 Asparagus officinalis
TCGACGAGCTCGTACACAAATTGGGGAACAACTCAAGGGGTTAAAACCTGGTTTGTTTGAGAAGAAGGAACTGGTTCGGGAGATGTCACGTCCAGCAAAAATCTTTATTCGCCAATTCCTTGCAACTCAGGGTGAATTCTCTACCCAGACGTTCAGATCCCCTGGATGGGTCTGCTCTGGAGAAGGAGGTTGGTGGACCCGCATGGTTGACTTTGTTCTTGAGGAGCTTAAGGACTCACTCGCTCAATCGGGTCTCACAGTTCCTGTGTTAGCTACACGATGGGGAGTCGTGCAGAGTCTTCATAATTTCTTCGCTATGTTGGAGAAATATAACCCTGACAGCTGCACATTCTTTACGCCTGCAGGCGAGTTAGGTTTTGCTCTTCATGAAATGCAGGCAGTATCGGGGCTATCGCTCGGAAAAACACCCTATGAGGAGTTCATCCCCACCACCGAGGAGCTTTCTCTGCTGAAGATGGCGCACCCGGAAGTTTATGCCACTTTCTGGGAATTGATGTGCCATTTCCACATATGTGCCCAAGTCTTTGGGATGCGTGGAGGGGGCATTATGCATACTACAAGGGCAGACTACCTCTTTCAAGACTTGAATCAGAAAGATGTAGCCGTATCCCGCGTCGCAGTTGTCTCACTTAAGGACGCACAGGCTCGGATTAAGGCTCCTAGTGCGACTTATAAGGCAGAGCATGCCGAGGATGATTTTGAAGCTGGTGTCGAATTTGAGAGTTTCCACTACCAAGCCACAGTTCCTATCTCTGACACGGCTCTACTTGCAGGCTTCTTCATGATTTGGTTGAAGCGGTGTGTGGTACCGTCAAGACCAATAGAATCAATATTGGCTGAGGTTGTGTACCCAGCTGTTTTGCTAGCGCATGGGAGACCTGTGAGTCTCCTTACTGCTATGGTTGGCTGTATCCAGAACGGCCTGAGAGTATTGACTTCGGAACTTCTCAGTGCTTCGGGAGTCAAAGCTACTAAGAAAAAAACTGGGAAGGCTCCTCAACCACGTGTACCTATGCCATATACATATTTAGTGGCCTGGTTCGTGTTGCATTGCCCTCCCTTGATGACGGGAGTGCATGAAGGGGATGATGCTTATACTCCATTCGTACAAAGATTGGAGTCGGCCACGTGGGCTAGTTCTTATATAGTCAGGGCTCGACAGCTTCTATCCCGGGAAGATAATTACCAGGTTTTCTGTTGTGCTCCTAACTTTGACGGAGCTGATATGGAGGATGCCCGTTTCATGGACTTGCTTTTTGAAGGCTCATCTTCTTTAGAAGAGGGTACATTCAGCTGGCTTCTTATGATCAGGTTGGGCTACCTGGTCTATCGCTCGCGGGAGAAGTGCATAATCGAGCCTTACATGCCTTCACGGTTCGCCAGACAATTTGGATATGACCAACTCTATGTTGGTAATCCTAACCCGGCGTTAGCTCAGATTAGGAATTTATACGAAGGAGCTCGCGCATGGTACTTCTTCTCCGCCGGGGGAACCCATGCGCAATTCACTTTACCCAACTCACCGCCCGGCTGTTCTACTGTTATGGATTGCCGCCAGTGGTTTGCCGAAGCTTCTCGGATTCCGGAATATGACGTTTATACTTCATGTATAAACGAGATTCGGGAATTGTACCGTTCACGGAGTGGTTCTGCGAGTACTCGTCTGCCAGGGATGGAAGAGTACCTATCTTGTGAACAGGAAGCGATCGGAGCCGTTGAAGCTCCTAAGGACTTGTCTACCGTAGAACCTTCTGAAGAAGAGGTTCCTACGGGAATTGAAGAGGGAAAGCCAATTGATGATTCTCCTGAAGAAAAGACAGGTGAACAGGGCGACGGGAGCCGTTGAAGCTCCTAAGGACTTATCCACCGTAGAACCTTCTGAGGAAGAGGTTCCTACGGGGATTGAAGAGAGAAGACCAATTGATGATTCTCCCGAAGAAAAGACAACTGAGGAGATTCCTGCAGAAGAGCCCGTTCCTACACCTCGTTCTTTAAGATCGGGTAAGGAAGCTCTTTCTGCTGCTGAGCAAGGTGAGTATGACAGGAGAATCCGTAAGCGGATACCTGTCATGGCCAAGAATTCCAAGAGGGCCAAAATAATGGGGGATGCGATGAAGTCTGCGCTCGTTGAGCGTTCTACTGACGGAGAGGACAAAATGCCCCAATCGATCCCCTCAGTTCCTGAAGACGAT
>NW_017973401.1:20754-21435 GCF_001876935.1 Asparagus officinalis
CCCTCGCGTTCAACTTGTTCAACACAAGGTTCGACCCTCGTGTTGGAGAATTCTGACGCGAGGCTCGACCTTCGCGTTGGAAATTTCTGACGCGTGGCTCGACCTTCGCGTTGGAAATTTTGACATAAGGCTTTGTATTTCTGACTATGTCTTTATGTCGATAGCTCGCTTCTAGCTGCTAACTTCTGCTTTCGATTGTGCAGTGCTTTTCCCAAACGTGCCGCTTTCACAAGAGCACCATTTCGGATACATTGGTGGACCTGACCCGAATGAATTATTCAGTCTTCAGAACAGGATTCCATTGTGTACTTTTCCTGATTCGGAAAGGGCGGAAATGATTGTTTCTCCCAAACGTGCCGCTTTCACAAGAGCACCATTTCGGATACATTGGTGGACCTGACCCGAATGAATTATTCAGTCTTCAGAACAGGATTCCATTGTGTACTTTTCCTGATTCGGAAAGGGCGGAAATGATTAAATTCCCCCAATGCTCTACTCTCAGGATTCTGATAACTGATTTAGACATGGAGACTCCTGCCGGTCATGCCCAGTTTTCTAAACCAGCGTTCATATTTGGAGATCGCATACCAGCTGATGAGCATCTCACATACATGGAAGACTCAAAGCTGCTGCGGAGAGTTAATACCCGCTTTTTATTCCTCCCTAACATGAAGAGGATGT
>NW_017973402.1:0-7652 GCF_001876935.1 Asparagus officinalis
TAAAGAATTCTTCAAAAGATTCTGCCATTCTGATGGCTTCCTGGTGGTATGGGATCAAGTCTGGGTTCCCGACTTCATACTCTCCACGAACTTGGTTGACTATCAATTGTGAATCCCCAAAAGCTTCGAGATATTCGACCCCCAGCTCTTTGGCGAAACTGAGTCCAATGAGAAGCGCATTGTATTCGGCAACGTTATTGGAGCACGGACTAGTCAATGAATAAGCCCGAGGCATCACATGCTTTCCCGGGGAGATTAAGACAACTCCAACTCCGGAGGAGACTGAGGCACCATCGAAGTATAATTGCCATACTTGTTGGTGTGATGTGGTGTTAACCTCGTGGGTTTCATCCGGCAAGTCATCATATACTTCTGCCGTATCTGTGGTCGGGTTTGCCGCCAAAAGGTCACAAATCGCCTGTCCTTTTATCGACTTCTGCTGCTTGAAGTGCAAATCGTATTGGGACAAGAGAAGGGCCCACTTCGCTAGCCGCCAATTCATAGAGGCCGGTTGCGTCATAAACACCCGTACTGGATTAACGTTGGAGATAACGTAGATCGTCTGTCCCACTAGGTAATGCCGCATCTTTTGCATCGCAAATACCAATGCAAGGCATTCTTTCTCAATCATCGGATATCGAGACTCAGCGCCTACCAAGGTCCGACTTAGGTAATAAACTGCCTGTTCATGACCGTTATCATCGTCTTGTGCTAGTAAAGCACTTATCGAGTGGTTCATCGCTTTGAGATAAATCAAGAACGGTTTACCAGATTTCGGTGCTACGAGGACAGGAGGGTTCGCCAGATATGTTTTGATATCTTCGAACGCTTTTTGGCAGGCATCATCCCAAATAAATGATACACCTTTCTTGTTTAGCTTAGAGAATGGTTGGAATTTCCCAGAAAGATTCGAGATGAACCGCCAGATGTAAGCTAAACGCCCTTGCAATCCTCTGAGTTCTCTCAGATTCCTCGGGGGCTGCAATTCATGTATCGCCTTCACCTTATCAGGATCGATATGTATACCCTTAGTGGTGACGACGAACCCAAGAAATTTTCCGCTGGACATTCCAAGAAATGATTTAGTGGGGTTCATCTTCAACTGATGACTCCTCATGAGATCGAACATTGTCTTCAAATCCTTGATGTGATCTTCCTTGTTGCGGCTTTTCACAACCAAATCATCAACGTAACATTCGACTGTTTTCCTGAGATGTTCTTGGAAAATCTTAGTCATCGCTCGCTGGTATGTGGCACCGGCATTCTTCAGGCCGAAAGGCATCACCGTATAGCAGAAAACGCCGAGGGGTGTTCTAAACGCCGTATGCTTCTCATCCTCTGGATGCATCTTGATCTGGTTATATCCCGAAAATCCATCCATGAAGGACATCCTCTCAAATCCACATGTATTGTCGATAATGACATCCGTGATCGGGAGAGGGAAATCGTCTTTCGGACATGCTTCATTCAGGTTCCTGAAGTCGATGCAAATCCTGATTTTGCCATTCTTCTTCATGACGGGAACGATGTTGGCTAACCAGTCTGGATGTTGTTCCTCTCGGATAAATCCTGATTCGATCAACTTCTTAACCTCTGCCTCAATGGCTTCCATAATCTGCGGACGAAACCGTCTTTGCTGTTGCTTGACAGGTTTGGCATCCGGCTTGATATCGAGGCGGTGCATTGCGACATTGGGGTCGAGCCCTGGCATGTCTTCATAATTCCATGCGAAGACGTCGATATATTCCCTGATGAGAGCAATCAATTCCTCCTTCTCATCTGGGGGAAGACTGTCGCTGATGAATATAGGCTTTGGGTTAGCTTCATCACCCATGTTAATCTGGACTATTTTATCTTCAGTGGGTGGTTCTCTTTGCTCGAACCTATCGCCATACTGCATATTCAGATGGTGAACCCACGGGTCTTCCCATGTTGGCATTTGATCGTCGTCTTCCATGGTGGATGGATCAGCTGTAGTCATGTTCGCCATTAGGGTTTTGAAAACTTCTCCCAGACTTGTATCGGAGTCCCACTCTGAAGCATCGGGAGAGTATCCCTTCTTGGCTTTGTTAGCAATTTGATCGATAATTTGCCAACCACATTCGTCATCTGATGAAACATAACCTAAGCCTCGCCCATATTTATAATAATCCTCAGGTTTACCTTTTGGTACATATACTGCTTTGGCTGGATTACGAGGACCTCGATCGAAGTATAAACCTTCTCCGAGTGTGAAATCGTAGCCCTGCTTTTCCATGAGCTTGCGCGCTTCTGGACTATACTTGGATAGATGTCGACCAGGTTTGTCATCATCTTCGTCTTCACTTAGGAAATGATCTGGTAACGGAGAGCTTTTTCCTTTACCGTAAATCACTTCTTTAGCACCTCTTACTTTGTTCGGGATGACCATGGTTGTTCCGAAAGAATGCTGGAGGTGTTCCTTCGTTACATAGGATGATCGGATCGGCATATACAACTCAGGATTGTCGTACAGCTCTTTTATCACATCATCAAGAGACAAGGAGTACTCTAAATCATCTTTTATTGCAATATCGGCAAGTTGCCAGTTACAACCTCCATCTGACGATTGTTCATCGTCAAGATTGATTACAAAGGGTACAATGTCATTTAAAACAAAACCGCCATTGTAATCGAATCCGGCTTCAGAATCAGCTTCTTCTCCGCTGTCTGTGCCCTGGGCCGATGGTTCAGTATCGGATTCGTTACCATAAAGGAGAGAATCGGTGAAATAATTCTCATACCCCTTGAATGGTTGCTTATCCGCGACCACCGTCCTAACCTCATTGTCAGTGTCGACATACTTCAAACACTGATGGAGAGTAGAGGGAATTATCACGTTACTATGGATCCAAGGCCGACCCAATAGTAAGTTGTACGAAGTCTCCGCATCGATCACATAACACGTGACTTCTGTCTTCAGATCTCCCATCTGGCACTTCACCCGGATCTTACCCAAGGGTCTTGACCCACTAGTGTTGAATCCATAAATAACAGTGCCTGTGGACGCCAACTTGCTTACTGGGATGCCGAGGAAATGCATCAATCGAAGCGGCATAATACTCACAGCAGAACCCGGATCCACTTGGATTCGGTTGACTTGGCTGGAGCCAATGTATCCGACGAAATATAACGGCCGATCGTGGTTCGAATTCTTCGTCTGCATATCTTCTTTGGTGAAAGTAATGCAGGGAAGGTTCTTAGTCGCTATGTTGCACTGTTGACTCAGCGGTTCTGGCTGTTCAGGTATCGGCTTGACTTGAGTCAGAAATACCTCTGCATTGGCCAAAGCTTCTTGTAGGGCCTCCCTGGTTTCTTTGGATAATCGCAGCAACTCATACAGCGTTATCCGTGCAGGAATGTTGGCTAATTGCGCCATAATGTCGAAGCTATGCGGAGTCTTCGAGCTTTCCGGTTTGTCTCTTCCAATTGGACGACTGAAACGAGACTGCTTCGGATTCTGTACCTCTTGGGGATTCTTCTCTTTTGGTTTATTCACCGGTTGTCGTAGAGCTTCTTTACCCGGTGTGGGACTTGCAATCACTCCCATCTCCGTGAGAGTTTTGGCTGGTCCCCGCTTGTTCACCCCCTGCTCACTAGGTGGCGGATAATTGTAGTGGTATTCATTTCCGCTCCGTGTCGCAAAAGCTTCTTGTTCTTCTTCAGAGAGCAGGAAAGTGGAGATTCTTTCGTCATCTTCCCCTGGGATAGCAGAGACTCCATAACAAGACTTCCCTTTTCCTTTAGACTTCCTCCCGGATGACGAACCGGCCCATTGTTCATCTCCAATCAGATCTGGATGAACCCAAAGGATTTCGCCATTTGGGGTTGTGTGCGGCACAAGTCCCTTTTGGCGCTGTCCGTGCGGATCGTCATTCACCGTCTTCATCCCGACTTTGGTGACGCGTTTTGGCTCGAACCAAGTTGTAGGCACCGACCCAAAACTGATTGACACTGCGTTGGCCCCCACATTCTTGGCTGGTTTCGGGGTTATGACTCCTACGTCGATTAACGCCTGGATCTTGTCCTTGAGGTGGTAGCATGATCTCGTAGGGTGGTGGACCGCTCTGTGGTACGCGCAGTACTTTGGATCCGTCACTTTGCTGGCCCCTTCTTGATCCACGATCGCCGGCAACTGGATCTTGTTGTTCTCCAACAGGTATTTGAAGATGCCGGGAACTTCATCATCCTTGAAGGAGTACACTTTAGGAAACCTCGGCTCCGCAGATTTCTGCTTCTGAGGCCGTTGTTGCCATTGTCCTCGAGATTGTTGGGGTGCTTGTTGCTGTGGCTGCTGTTGCTGTGGTTGCAATTGAAAGGTTTGATTAGCATCAACTGCATTAGCTTGTGCCTTACCTTTCCCCCGTGGGACGAAGTTTTGCTTTGGAACACTCGTCGCCGGTTGGCCTCTTTCCGCCTTCTTCCTCTTGAGGAATCGCTCAGCTTGCTCTCCCCGGACTTTCAAGTCCTTCCATGTATTGGATGGTGCTGTCCCCATTGCTTCTAGCACGTCCAACGCGAGGTTGTTGTGGCAGGTCTGGAGGATGAATTCCTCGGTGATCGGGTCCCGGCAATTCATCGCCTTGTTCCGGAATCTTTTGACGAAGGTATCGACTAACTCTCCGTCCTTCTGCTTCTCATCGAGCAACGATCCGATAGATATCTCGGTGTCGTCGTCGAAGAAGTTGGCCAGGAACTTGGTCTCCATGTCATCCCAGCTGTTTACGCTGCCTGGCTTGAGGCGGCGATACCAATCGAAGGCGGCTCCGCGAAGAGTGCCGACGAATGACCGCACCATCAGAGGCTCATTACCAGAGATCACCCCCAAATGCGATTTGAAGTAAATCAAATGCTGGGTAGGTGAACCCATCCCATTAAACGGCGTGAAGTTAATTAGATTAAACTTCGCCGGATATGGGATCGATTCCCATTCTCTTGGGTATGGGCAAGGAATGCCTGTTTTCTTCGTCTCTTGAGCGGAAATTAGTGTGTTGATTTTGCTCTCGAGGTTCTTGATCTTCAGGTTTTCGCCGGTTTCTTCGCCAGCATTCTCATTACCACCCCCTGCGTTGACGGGAGGATCATTGGTGTTACGAGCATTTGTATCCTCATCTTCCACATTAATCGGGTTACGATGATTCTGCTCGCCTTGTTGGTTCGCCAATGCTTGGATCTGTTGGTCATGCATTTCTCTCATCTGCTGCATGGCCATCTCCATCTCAAATTTGAAACTTTCTTTCTGCTTAGCCAAAGCGTCTTCAAGCATCTTGGCCATCTGCTCCGCACTTATCATCAGGGCCTCGCGGGGTTGTCCCTCGCTGGATACTGTATTATCTGATGCCACCGCGGAGCCGGCATCAGATTCTTCATCTTCTGAAGGGCGTCTTGTCCGAATCCTACCATAAGTTGCTCGCTCTATGGTTCCGGACTGCAGACGGGTTCTAGGTCGGGAAGCTTTCAGAATCGACTCGAAATCTTCTCGTGCCGATGTCCCTTTGCTCGTCATGTTGGTGGTGACCCTCGGAAATTCTCCGTCTTCAATCACCCTTCTTCTTCGTTGGAAGCGCCTAGGCCTTGGTTTTGGCGTTTCCGCATTAAGTCTTTCAAAAACTGAAACTCTTTCGGGGACCGCCTTAATGCAATTGCATTCCGACAATACCGCCCGAATGAGTTTGGAACAGGGACATTGAATTTCCCGTTCTCGGGGACTCCTCTTCCTGGTTCTATTCGTACCCCCAGCACGATAGTACAACTCGTCATTTTGACAGTCAGAGTAACCTATCGTGTGCGGGCACGCCTTCTCAGGTACAACACAATCATTATCAGATGATAATGTTTCCATCTGAGGTTGACTTGCCTTCTTTGGGCTTTCAAAGGTTACCCGCCTCAAAACATGCCTTTTTGGGCGTGAATTTTCGGCGTGATCTTGGACTTCAATGCGCAAATTGGTGCGCGCAGCTGCCTTGAGGTCTTTGTCATGCTGGAGGTGATGGCGACCCCCAGTATGTTGAGTCGTTCTGGGCTTCTTCATCGGGCCCAAACGCTCGTGAATTGGAGCTTTGCCTCTCACGTCAGGAATTGGACCGAGGCGCTCCAAAATTGGTTTCTTCTTGCGGGATGACTCTGCATGATCTCCCGGAGAAGTTATTGGGATTGACGGCGACTTTGGTTGACTCGCCGGAGTTTGACCTTCCTTAGAAGGCTGCACTGGTTGCTTTTTGGCCTGAGTCGCCACTTCAGACTTAGGCTTCCAGACTTGTCGTGTTGGTGGTGGCTTCTTCTCCACCTCCTTTTGCAGCTTTCTACGGGCTTCCTGAGCTTGAGCCCGTGCCTGCGCTGACATCGCGCGGCGCTTGCGAATGCGCTCCTCGAGTGTCGAACGGTTCCGTTTGACGCGGACCCATTCTTTCTTTGGCGGCTTGGAAGAGTCGCCATTCATTGGTGGTTGAGGCTGTTTGCCTCTTCTGTTCTTCAACTCCGCGTGGTAGCGGAATCCGTCCGTAGACTCCATCGCCTTAGCGAATTGCCGCGCAAGGCGTTGACGACGCCTCTGGCGGGCTCTCTTTGAGAGAGTCACAACGCCCTGAACAGTAGAGGCGTTGGCGGGAGTTGGGTTGACCTGATTGGAGGTCGGTGGAACTTCATTTGACGCAACTTCGGCGTCAGTTGGGTTGAGAGCTTCGTGGGCTTCCCGAGCAGCTTCAAACCAACGAGCTTTTCTCCCGGAGGAGAACTTCTTGGACTTGCGGGGGGAGATAGAGCCGGACGAGGACACGTACTCCTCGAACTTGGCTTGGTCGAACTCGTACTCGACCTCCTCCACGACCGGGATTGCAATCCGCGGCTGCGACGCATCGATCTCGTTGGCGAGATCGTCGGCTCCCACTGTGGTCGCCAGATTGTTCGCGTGGAAAACTGTTTTCTTTTTCATTGATATGATTGTCATCTTGGGTTACAAAGATCCGGTCTTTTATAGATCCGGTTACAACTAAATCAAAGAAAATAAAGAAAAATTACAACTCTCCTCTGTGAACAAATCACGAGCTCCTGTTTTGCGGTCGCTCGCTTTGGTGGGTTCTTTGCCTGCGCCGGGGTTAATCCGTGGACCACCGCGCGATCTAGATCCGGTCGGATCTACACGAGTATGCGGGTATTATTCCACGAAGGGAATAATAGCCGGGAGGGATTAATCCACCAAGGGAATAATCGCTCAGATCTCGAGATCTAAGACCAAGCTTAGATCTGGAGTGTAGTCTCGTGTAGATCTCAGATCTGTTCTTTCTTCCTCTCGAGATCCTGCCTTTTCTGACGTGGATGGTCGCCGAGGATCAGATCTGAATGGTGCAAGTCTTCTGGTCTTCAAGCTCCGAGTTCACTCTTCAATCCGGCAGAGTTTCGGCTCTTGAAAGTTCGACCCCTGAAAATGAACATCTCTAGGCCTATTTATAGGCTCTCAGGACAGTGGCTGCAAAAAGGGAATTGTCGGCCACCTCTGGCCACTGTCGGCCACCTCGGGCCACTGTCGGCCACCTCGGGGTGGCCGACACTGTGCCTAGCCACCTTGGGGTGGCTCGGCTCATGGCCGAGCCACCCCAAGGTGGCTCGGCCACCGAGCCACCCCGAGGTGGCTCGGC
>NW_017973402.1:11915-21434 GCF_001876935.1 Asparagus officinalis
AGGGGGGGGAGTCGGGCCACCTGAGGGTGGCTCGGCTCATGCCGAGCCACCCTGAGGTGGCTGCTCGGCCCCCGAGCCACCCTAGGGTGGCTCGGCTTGGGCCGAGCCACCTTAGGGTGGTTCGGTTCGGGCCGAGTTC
The DNA here is from genome assembly GCF_001876935.1 of Asparagus officinalis. Classification (NCBI taxonomy): domain Eukaryota; kingdom Viridiplantae; phylum Streptophyta; class Magnoliopsida; order Asparagales; family Asparagaceae; genus Asparagus; species Asparagus officinalis. Next base: position 12,055 of record NW_017973402.1, read on the forward strand.
CCCCAGGTGCGCTGGTTTTGTCGTTTTCCGTTGTTTCCGGTTGTTTTGTCCGTTGTTCGGTTGTTTTGTTGATTTGTTGACTTGATTCCGGATTTGGCAGTAAACTCAGTCGGTGTTTGAGTTCAAATCCACTTTGTTGGAAGACCCGTCGACTCCCCGAACCACTAACGTTGTTCACATGCAGTTCGTTAGCTTTGTAGCCTCTTTAGTTCGTTTCGTTGCTTGAACGTTCGTCGATTTGTCGAATCATCGCGCCGAGCTGTGTCAAGGGACCTATAAGCAGTTTTATACGCCTACAGATACCCCCTCCAAAGCTTTTCAGCCTCGTTCTTTTATAGAAGAGTCTGGAATGCTTTGGATATGATTGCCCCTACCCTTTGTCGGTGTAACGGGACCTGGAAATGACTTTTGTTCTGTATTCCTTCAATCCTTCGGGCCATTCAGTGCTTTGTAGAATGCCTGTAGGGGTTCCGGTGCTGCATTTATTGTCTGACCGTTGTTGGAATTTGAACTTTGAAGTCGATTCCTGATTTTTTCAATCTTTAACTCGTGTTGGTTGGTTCGACGTGCAACTAACGCTCGATTGTCGGTGTTGAATCCTCACTTGTGACACGTTGTCCGACGTCGTGTTATTGAGTTATCCTTAAGAATATTTTTAGAAAAATATTCTCCAGGAACTTCTCAACAACAATAGGAAATAGTTTATACTCGTATACCTTATTGGAGTATTTCCGTGCTCAAATGATCAGAACCGGTCCAAAGATGTCTCAAAAAAGGCAGTATTTGGGCTCAAAATCTTTCTGACCCTTCCCAATATGTGGGAGAGGGGTTAACTAGGTGAGGGATCGAACCATTGATTGATCTGAATTCGTTTCGATGCTTAATTTAGCTCCAATTTGAATTCTGGTTCGAATTTGGTTCAAACTGGTTCGAAATTGACCCAAACTGGTCCAATCTAACTCAATCTGGTTCAATCTGGCCTATTCTGGCTCACTCTGGTCTGGTCTAGTCCAGCCAGGTTCAATCTGGTTCAATTGGGCTCATTCTGGCTCAATTTGGCTCATTCTGGCTCAGTCTGGTCCAATTTGGCTTGGTCTGGTTCAGTCTGGTCTGGTCTGGTTCAGCCAGATCTGGTTTAAGGCTATAAAAGAGGGTTTTTTGGCTTCTTTTTTCTTCTCTTCCTCCTCTCTTCTAGGGCCGGCCCCCCCCTCTTCCTCCTTTTTGAGTTTTCTCTTCCCTCGAGCGTCTTTTCTCCTCGAAACTTTGATATTTATCCGAGATCTGGGTTTCCTTTTGATCTTTGACTGAGAGATCCTTCAAAAAATCATTTTTTAGAATTCCTCTCAGACCCCTCGAGCACGTGGTGAAAGTTTCCTAAAAGGTCTCATCTTCGTTGGATCTCGAGCCTTTCTTCAGGTAAATCTTCCACAATTTGGATCTTTTTCATGCTCAATTTAATTCATGCATTTGTGGGGTTATATGTGAGGGTTGAGGGTGTGATTTGATGCCTCGAGCTAATCTTTCAGGGGGGTAAAAATGCAATTTTGAGGGGTTTTTATGCAAAAATTAGGGCTGAAATTATTTTTTGAATCTAACCCTTTGAGTTATTTTGCAGGCCGTCATGTCTCGCGCCTCGAGAGGTCGTTCCCCTGCCATGTCGGTTGATGGCGCGCCTCCCTCTTATGCTGGTGAGCTACTTTTTGCAAATAAACCCTTTTTTCTTATAAATTTGTAAATTGACCCTTTTTTAAACCCCACGTTGTTCTCCTTGGCGAGGCAATCGGGAAGAGCCTTGATTCTCCTTGGTGAGGATCGACGCTTCAAAGATATGTTTTGCTTGGTCAAAACCATATCTCAAAATTAAAGGGGGCGATTTGACACTACATTGCGTTTTATAAGGCAGGGATATGTTGTCGACATACCCTGTTTTGTGATTGCACAATGTGGCCAAATCGTCTCACCCTTTATAAGGCAATGACTCTATCTTAGCTATTTGTAAGATGAGTTCAATTTCCTTTTATAATCGAGACTAACCAGTGTTTAACTGTCTATTTTGCAGTGGGGTACCCTTCTGGATCATTCCCGTCCCACGCAATATATGGACGGCGTGGCGAGCATTATTCGAACTCCAACGATCCTTCCCCTATTCCAGCTACCCCTCAGTTTGCTTCGGACACGTCGACTGAGGTTGCCCAAGTGGTGAGGGAAGGTGGTCATCGAGCTATTCGCCAGCTAATCACAGATGCGCCTTTTGTGAAGGACGCCAGCTCTACTCAGCCTCTTCGAAAGAGCGATTTCCTATTTGGTGATTCTGTCGATGACCCAGAAGCCGTATTCATTGGTGCTGAGCATTGGCTTCACAAGACCGGCAATGGCTTCATATACTTGCCGGAGATTCCTCGGCATCGTTCATTGACTGAGCTCAGATGTCAGGCTGTGACACGGGAGATGTCGTGGCGCTTGACAGAGGATCATATGAGTGTCCATTGCGGCTATATCACTCATTCGGCGGTTCCTGGTTCGTGCAGAAGTCGTGTTACCGGATTGCGTCCTGGTGTATTGGGGCTGGACGAACCACCACGTAACGAGTTCCTTGCTACCGCTTCCACCTTGAGGAATCGTCTCGCTGTTCTGGGACGGGAGATGCCAGCGACACGTCACAGGTTTTACGGTTGGGTCCACTCTTCGGACAAGTCTTGGTGGAGCCGCATGACGACATACGTCTTGAGCCGATGGGGCGAGGAGTTGCATGCTTGCGGTTTGTATGCAGCCGTTCGTGCCACCGTGTATGGCTTGCCTATCAGTTTGAGACATTTCTGTGCTTTGTTCGAGCTATATAATCCAGACTCGAACACTTTTCTGACCCGGCAGGGGGAGTTAGGCTTGGCTCTTCACGAGATGCACAGGATTTCTGGCTTGTCCATGGGACAGATGCTATACCAGGAGTACTTTCCTTCCAGTCATGAGTTGAGCCAATTAAAAGATCGCATGCCTGACCGTTATGAGACTCTATGGGACCTCACTTGTCATTACCATATTGCTTTGGCACAGTCGGAGCCCTTAGCAAAGAGGACCAAGGTATGTGTGAGTCTGAAACAATTTGCGAACTACTTGTTCAAGAATCTGGAGAGCACTCATGGCGAGGATATTTGTGAGCTGGCCCCATTCACTCCTTCAGAGGTGAACAGTCTACTGAAGAAGATCGGCGCTCAATCTTACACCACCGGCGGTCCTGAGGGTGGCTTTCCTGCGAAGACCAAGTTCAAGTCATTCTTGTGGCACGCTACCGCACCAATTCGACCAATGACACTTCTTGCTGGCTTTCTTGCTATCTGGTTGAAAAAGTGCGTGGTTCCATATCAGTCTGGCGACGCCTTGCCCTTGGAGGTACTTTACCCAGCAGTTCAGCTCGCCTATAAGAAGGAACTCTCACTTCTTCCGGTGATGGTGGCTAATATTCACCGAGGACTTCGACAGCTTTCCAGTGCGTTCACACGGAAGGAGACCGATTTACCAGGTCAGATTCCCACGCTTAAGGTGGAGCTCCCGTACGCTTATCTGATGGCCTGGTTTGTCCTTCATCGCTCGGATATGATGTCGGTGCCGAACGCCACAGACCATTCTGTTCCCCTGCTACAGTTGCTTGAGAATGGCAGGTGGGAGGGCCGCGGATTTTCTGATGTCAGACAGCAGTTGCAGGTCCATAAGTGTTGGGCATTCTCTACTTGTTTTCCGCAGTTCTCCGGTCGATATGGTGAATGCTTGATAGATGATGAGAGGCCTAGAGAGTACCGGACTTATTTAGACATCGGCTGCTTCAACTGGCTAGTGAATATTAGGCCCGGCTATCTGACTTTCCGGGTGAGGGATCAGTGCTTCATCGAACCATATCTACCGTGCCGATTCGCTCGCCAGTTTGGCTATGACCAGCTTTACATTGGGAATCCTCGTCAGCAGCTTCGTACTCATAGTGGTTTGATAGACGGTCTCCGCGCTTGGTTGTGGACCGTGACTGGCTGTACTGGTGTTAGATTTAGTCTCCCGAGTGCTGACCGGCAGTTGAACCTTACTTTCTTGAGCTGCAAATGGTTGTTAGCAGCCAACAAGACTATCCCTGTGAAGCCAATCGCAGAGTTAGAGGCTGAGGCAGCTTCCCAGGTTGATTCCCGCAGGATTCGGGAAAACGCCCGGGCACAGAGGATACGGAACAAGACTCGTCGGATTGACGAAGAGGGACAGAGGACATTCCATTCCACAGACGAGGCTTCGGGCGGGGATCCCGAAGATTACGATGACTTTTCCGAGCGAGGTTTGCACTTCATCTTTTTCTTCTATCTTCCAGAAGTGTTGAAACTGACTATGGTTTGATGTTCCAGATACCACAGTTGATCAGGATGAAGATTTCCGTCCTCCTCCTCAGGCGAGACCTTCGATCCCTATTGCTAGGCGGAAGAGATTGGCCCGCAAACCTCGTGTAGCTTCACGAGCATCTGACATGGATCTGGCTGGAGATGACCCTATTAGTGACAGAGGTAACGTCTACTCTTTGAACCATTTTCTTGGTTATTCTGAACATTGACTCATGCTTTTCCATTTCTATATAGGAGTGCGTGGGGAGGATGAGATGAGTCCCGATCCTGTTCCCTTATCTCCCGATGAGTCTGACCCACTACCCCCTGTAGAGAAGTCTACAGGGGTTGCTGACATTAGGGAGGAGATCAGTGTAGGACCAGATTCTGTGAGTCAAGGTACATCTATCACTGACAGCGTATTTCTTTAGATAATACATTAATGAATTTGTGTATCCTCTAACTGTCCTCTACTCCTTGCTCCTTCAGATAATTTGCAGGAGGCGAACCTTGGAAACGAAGAGGCTGATGCACCCGTGAGAGGTAACTCATTTCCATTAGTTGTAGTCTCTTCATTATTCTTTGGCACTTATATTCTTTTATGTCAGATTTCTCCATCGACGATTTTGACGAGGGAAGCCTGTTTGCGGACACTCCTATGATGCACTACATATATAGCTCACCTCAGATTGATGACCAGCTACCTGGAGACATGTTTCCTGAGTCCGCATTTGCTAACAATCCTGAGGATGGTTCCTTTGAAGGTATGTGCCTCCTGCTGAGTTGATTATAGGACTAGTCGACCTTGACTAATGCAGCTATAATGTAACGCCTCTGCGAATTCTGTTTTGAATTTGACAGGAGCTTTTGTTGAGAAAGACCATGTTGAGCCGGCTGTGCGACCAACTCCACCAGTCGATGCAGCTACAGTTGTTACATCTCCATCACCCCCAGTGACTCGAGGGGAAGGAGGTATAATTTAATTAGCTGAGCGATGCCGTTCATTTCCTCATTGAGGCTTTTGACGAACTTCTCTTCTTTGTGTAGGGCTTCCTTCTCAGCTTCATATCCTCGTTAAGGAGTTGTTATCAGGGGATGACCCTGAGAAGATCATCATCAGCGTAGAAGTCCGCTCTTATTTCTCCTCCCTGACTGTTATAATTGGCAAACTCCTCCACGACGGACTTTCTCTTCGCCAATTTAAGCCCTACCTCGATTCCAAGATAAACTTGATTAGGGACATAGGATGTCCGGATCTAGCGACGGCTATGGTTGATGACCTTGATCGCTTAGAGCGTGAGCTTCAGATGTTTCATGAGCTCCGGGATACAGGTGCCTCTTCATTCGTTGCTGCCGAGTTGGATGCTCGCTTACAGACATGGCGCAGTACTCGGATGGTTGCTGAGCTCGAGATTCAGGTGCAGCGGGACCGCATAGATCGAGTTGAGGCTGATTTCGCCACTAGATCTTCTTTCCTCGAGGAGCTTGATTCTCAGATAGATCAGCTCCGACGAGAACTCCGTGAGAAGGAAGACACAAAGATGCAGAATCAGCAAGCAAATGCTGCTTTATCTGATGAGCTGAAGTCCTTGAAGCAGAGACTGGCTGAGACAGAGGAGGATGCTGTGAGGACTTTAGCTGCGAACGAAGAGTCTGTTAGAGCTGAGTTGCAGGAGGAGCTTAGACGCTCTTATGACGAGAAGTTATCTGAATTCAGTCAGCAGATTCTTAGCCATGGGCTTGATGTATGATTTTATTTGCTGAAAACCTTGACATTTGATTCTCTTTAGTGGAATTGGTTTTTATCTTTATCTTTATTATGATTCCTCATCACGTTTGAAATGATTGACCATAATACTCATAGGATTTTTGGCAAACCCCCAGCCTTCAACGGGTTTGATTAGCCTTTACCGACTACCGTTTGAGTCGGGCTAGCATGCGGATTATCGGAATCCGTTCCGCATGTAACGTTGTGCTAAGGGAATGAACTCCCTTAGACTTCGTGCTATGATGTCGAATACATAGACTTCGCCATTGTTACGGGAATAGGCTACCCGGCGACACGTGTTAGGTGTTGACTTTAGGATTTTTTGGCTAACCCCCAGCCTTCAACGGGTTTGATTAGCCTTTACCGACTACCGTTTGAGTCGGGCTAGCATGCGGATTGTCGGAATCCGTTCCGCATGTAACGTTGTGCTAAGGGAATGAACTCCCTTAGACTTCGTGCTATGATGTCGAATACATAGACTTCGCCATTGTTACGGGAATAGGCTACCCGGCGACACGTGTTAGGTGTTGACTTTAGGATTTTTGGCTAACCCCCAGCCTTCAACGGGTTTGATTAGCCTTTACCGACTACCGTTTGAGTCGGGCTAGCATGCGGATTGTCGGAATCCGTTCCGCATGTAACGTTGTGCTAAGGGAATGAACTCCCTTAGACTTCGTGCTATGATGTCGAATACATAGACTTCGCCATTGTTACGGGAATAGGCTACCCGGCGACACGTGTTAGGTGTTGACTTTAGGATTTTTGGCTAACCCCCAGCCTTCAACGGGTTTGATTAGCCTTTACCGACTACCGTTTGAGTCGGGCTAGCATGCGGATTATCGGAATCCGTTCCGCATGTAACGTTGTGCTAAGGGAATGAACTCCCTTAGACTTCGTGCTATGATGTCGAATACATAGACTTCGCCATTGTTACGGGAATAGGCTACCCGGCAACACGTGTTAGGTGTTGACTTTATCCCTACTTAGGTTTCGGGATAAAATACCCCAGACTGGTCTTCTGGTGTCTTTTTCTACGGCGAAAGACTAAACCGGCGACGCGTGTTAGGCGTCGGCATATCCCTTCTTAGGATTCAGGATGACATTCCCCATGCGTGTAAGGCATGGATTTTGGTGTTATTAATAACGACCTGCCACAATGTTGAATATGTGGACGGGTGTTCTTTTTAACGGTTAAGAACTAACCGGCAGCGCAGGTTAAGCGCAGACTTATCCTTGCTTAGGTTTCAGGATAAAATACCCCAGAATCAGACTCTGGTGTCTTTTTGTGCGGAAAAAGACTAAACCGGCAGCGCGTGTTAGGCGCAGACTTATCCCTGCTTAGGATTCGGGATAAACTTCCTAGGATGAATCCTAGATTGATAGATTCTTAGAAAAGGTTGGTGCGGGAAAGGAAGAATTTTATATTCTATTTCCCGGTCTTCTTTTAGGGTGAAGGCGAACCCGACAGACAAGGAAGGAAGAATTTTATATTCTATTCCTTGATTCTGGAAAGGAAGAATTTTATATTCTGTTTCCAGTGCGAAAGAAACTAGAAGCGGGATCTCCGCCCCGAGAATCTGGAAAATTTAGATAAACCTGCCTTTTATAGGATTGGTCATCTAAACTGAAAGAAGAATTCTTCGTTTATCGAAGTGAAACTCCAACTTCGGTTATAACGTTATAACCATGAACAAGGTTTAACCAAAGAGAAAAAGGGAAGGAGTTCTTTCGTTTATCGAAAAGGGACTCCGAACTGAAAGTGGACCTCTTGTTCATGGAGAGAATCAAGAGGGCCAGAAAAACATTTTTGGTGGACTCACTGTCAATTGAAATTGATCAGTGAGGGATTTTGGTGGTGAACAATGATTTTGGGTTATCCTCTAGAATATTAAGTGTAATATTCTTCGAGGAACTTCCCGGTAAATGAGTTATCCTGAATGTACTAGGGATAGTACTTTTTCAGGAACTTCCCATTTATTGGCATTAATTGCCTGGCGCCCTCTTGAGTAATCAGGCGATATGCGCCGTTTGAATAGACTGTGTCTATTACAAACGGTCCTTCCCATTTGGGTTCGAATTTACCTTTCTTCTTGGAGGTGAGAATTATTGGTCGGCGAGCAGCGAGGACCAGATCTCCTTCCTTGAAGCTTCTCTGTCGGACTCTCTTGTTGAAAGCCCTAGACATCCTGGCCTGGTAAAGTTCAATTTGTTGCTGAGCCTCCAAACGCTTTTCATCCAGCCTCTCAAGTTCTTCGAGACGCTTCTGATGTTGTTCTTCCGTCGTCATCTCCGTTGTGAGGGCGATACGAAGGGATGGAATCTGAATTTCCAGCGGTAATACAGCTTCACACCCGTATACCAGCGAATACGGGGTGGCACCTGTAGGCGTGCGTATGGTGGTGCGATAAACCCAGAGTGCTTCACCGAGTTTATCGTCCCAGTCTCGTTTATTGATCTTCACGAGCTTGGACATGATCTTAATGATCGTCTTGTTAAACGCTTCAGCTAATCCATTCGCAGCGGGATAGTAGGCCGTCGACGAAACATCTTCAATTTTGAACTTGTCGCAGAACCTGACGAAGGCATTGCTTATGAACTGTGGACCATTGTCATGAATAATCCGTCTTGGCACGCCGTGTCGGTATATAACATGGTGCTTAATGAAATTGATGACGTTGTTCGTCTTCACTTCTCTAAGTGGAATCGCTTCAGCCCACTTTGAAAAGTAATCTGTGATCGCGAGGATGAATCGATCACCTTTGACTGAAGGGGGAAAAATAGGACCGACGATGTCCATGCCCCATGTCTCGAACGGCCAAGACGTGATTGACGTGTGCAACTGTTCTGGCGGTTGATGCATATAATTTGCATGTATTTGACATGCATGACACTCTCTGGCATATTCGATTGCGTCACGAACCATCGTTGGCCAGAAATACGATCATACAGTTTGGGACCGGGCTGATGCGCACCACATTCTCCTGCGTGTGCTTCCTTAAGAACTTCCTCTGCTTCTTTGTTCGAAAGGCATCGGAGTAATAAGCCATCGTACCCTCTACGGTATAATGTATGGGTCTCGATATTATAGAAGAATCTTGGCGCTCTTCGGCGGATTGATTCTCTTTCTTTTACATTCTCTGGCAAAATACCGTATTGGACGTAGTCGATGATGGGAAAGCGCCAATCTCGGGACACAGACCCAATTTGAGTTGAATTCACTTCTTTGGCGCTCATGTTTCCGTCATCTTCCTCTTCAATCTCCA